>NW_025540266.1:0-8293 GCF_020615455.1 Coregonus clupeaformis | reverse complement strand
TATATCTTATGATAAGCTGTAGACCACACTATTTACCAAGAGAGTTTTCAGCTATATTTTTCATAGCTGTCTATTTACCACCACAAACCAATGCTGGCATTAAGATTGCACTGAATGAGTTGTACAAGGCCATTAATCAACAGGAAAACGCTCATCCAGATGCAGCGCTCCTAGTGGCCGGGGACTTTAATGCAGGGAAACTTAAATCCGCTTCTACCTAATTTCTACCAGCATGTCAAATGTGCAACCAGAGGGAAAAAAACTCTAGACCACCTTTACTCCACACACAGAGACGCATACAAAGCTCTCCCTCGCCCTCCATTTGGCAAATCTGACCATAACTCTATCCTCCTGATTCCTGCTTATAAGCAAAAACTGAAGCAGGAAGCACCAGTGATTCGGTTAATAAAAAAGTGGTCAGATGACGCAGATGCCAAGCTACAGGACTGTTTTGCTAGCACAGACTGGAACATGTTCCGGGATTCTTCAGACAGCATTGAGGAGTACACCACATCAGTCACTGGCTTCATCAATAAGTGCATCGATGATGTCGTCCCCACAGTGACCGTACGTACATACCCCCCAACCAGAAGCCATGGATTACAGGCAACATCCGCACTGAGCTAAAGGGTAGAGCTGCCGCAAGGAACGGGACTCTAACCCGGAAGCTTAAAGAAATCCCGACTATGACCTCCGACGAACCATCAAACAGGCAAAGAGTCAATACAGGTCTAAGATTGAATCATACTACACTGGCTCTGACGCTCGTCGGATGTGGCAGGGCTTGAA
Organism: Coregonus clupeaformis; assembly: GCF_020615455.1. Taxonomy (NCBI): domain Eukaryota; kingdom Metazoa; phylum Chordata; class Actinopteri; order Salmoniformes; family Salmonidae; genus Coregonus; species Coregonus clupeaformis. The sequence continues at coordinate 7,504 of NW_025540266.1, read as the reverse complement.
AAACTATTACAGACTACAAAGGGGAAGCACAGCCGCGAGCTGCCCAGTGACACAAGCCTACCAGACGAGCTAAACCACTTCTATGCTCGCTTCGAGGCAAGCAACACTGAAGCATGCATGAGAGCACCAGCTGTTCCGGGACGACTATGTGATCACGCTCTCCGTAGCCGATGTGAGTAAGACTTTTAAGCAAGTCAACATTCACAAGGCCGCTGGGCCAGACGGATTACCAGGGCGTGTACTCCGAGCATGTGCTGACCAACTGGCAAGTGTCTTCACTGACATTTTCAACATGTCCCTGACCGAGTCTGTAATACCAACATGTTTCAAGCAGACCACCATAGTCCCCGTGCCCAAGAACTCTAAGATAACCTGCCTAAATGACTACCGACCCGTGGCACTGACGCCTGTAGCCATGAAGTGCTTTGAAAGACTGGTCATGGCTCACATCAACAGTATAATCCCAGAAACCCTAGACCCACTCCAATTTGCATACCGCCCCAACAGATCCACAGATGATGCAATCTCTATCGCACTCCACACTGCCCTTTCCCACCTGGACAAGAGGAACACCTACGTGAGAATGCTATTCATTGACTACAGCTCAGCATTCAACACCATAGTGCCCTCTAAGCTCATCACTAAGCTAGATCCTGGGACTAAACACCTCCCTCTGCAACTGATCCTGGACTTCTGACGGGCCGCCCAGGTGGTAAGGGTAGGTAACAACACATCTGCCACTGATCCTCAACACGGGGCCCCAGGGGTGCGTGTCTCAGTCCCTCCTGTACTCTCTGTCACCCATGACTGCATGGCCAGGCACGACTCCAACACCATCATTAAGTTTGCCGACGACACAACAGTGGTAGGCCTGATCACCACAACGATGAGACAGCCTATAGGGAGGAGGTCAGAGATCTGGCCGTGTGGTGCCAGGACAACAACCTCTCCCTCAACGTGACCAAGACAAAGGAGATGATTGTGGACTACAGGAAAAAAAGAGGACTGAGCACGCCCCATTCTCATCGACGGGGCTGTAGTGGAACAGGTTGAGAGCTTCAAGTTCCTTGGTGTCCACATCACCAACGAACTATCATGGTCCAAGCACACCAAGACAGTCGTGAAGAGGGCACTGACAAAGCCTATTCCCCCTCAGGAGACTAAAAAAGATTTGGCATGGGTCCTCAGATCCTCAAAAAAATTCTACAGCTGCACCATCGAGAGCATCCTGACTGGTTGCATCACCGCCTGGTATGGCAACTGCTTGGCCTCTGACCGCAAGGCACTACAGAGGGTAGTGCGTACGGCCCAGTACACATCACTGGGGCAAAGCTCCCTGCCATCCAAGACCTCTATACCAGGCGGTGTCAGAGGAAGGCCTCAAAATTGTCAAAGACTCCAGCCACCCTAGTCATAGACTGTTCTCTCTGCTACCGCACGGCAAGCGTACAGTGCCAAGTCTAGGTCCAAAGACTTCTCAACAGGCTTCTACCCACAAGCCATAAGACTCCTGAACAGCTAATCATGGCTACCCGGACTATTTGCACTGCCCCCCCCACCCCATCCTTTTTACGCTGCTGCTACTCTGTTAAGTATTTATGCATAGTCACTTTAACTCTACCCACATGTACATATTACCTCAACTACTCAACTAGCCGGTGCCCCCTCACATTGACTCTGCAACGTTACCCCCTGTATATAGCCCCTCCCTACTGTCACTTTATTTTCACTTCTGCTCTTGTTTTTCTCAACACTTTTTTTTGTTGTTGTTTTATTCTTACTTTTTTGTTTAAAATAAAACGCACTGTTGGTTAAGGGCTGTAAGTAAGCATTTCACTGTAATGTCTGCACTTGTTGTATTCGGCACATGTGACCAATAAAATTTGATTTGATTTGATTTGATTTGATATACAGAGAGCACTGTGTGTTAGCTAATGTGGCTAATGCCTATCAGCCTCCCAGTGGTAATGCTGTATTAATGAAGGTGAGTGAGTCATTGTTGAGTTACTCGTGGTTGACCTGCTGATTCACCTCAGGGTGGAATGGGGAGCACTTAGAGGTCCTCTGCTCATATAAACACTCCCACTAAAACCTACCCTAACCAGAAACCGTGGATAGATGGCAGCATTCGCGCAAAACTGAAAGCGCGAACCACCGCGTTTAACCATGGCAAGGTGACTGGGAATATGGCAGAATACAAACAGTGTAGCTACTCACTCCGCAAGGCAACTAAACTGTCAAAACATCAGTATAGAGAAAAAGTGGAGTCACAGTTCAACGGCTCAGACACGAGACGTATGTGGCAGGGTCTACAGACGATCACTGACTACAAGAGGAAAACCAGCCACATCACGACACCGACGTCTCGCTCAGACAAGCTAAACACTTTTCTTCGCCCTCTTTGAGGATAACACAGTGCCACTGACGCGGCCCACTACCAAGGACTATGGCCTCTCCTTCTCCGTGGCCGAAGTGAGTAAGACATTTAAGCATTTAGCCCGCCAAAGGGCTGCCGGCCCAGACGACATCCCTAGCCACGTCCTCAGAGCATGCGCAACCAGTTGGCTGGTGTTTTTATGGACATATTCAATCTCTCCTTTCCCAGTCTGCTGTCCCCACATGCTTCAAGATGGCCACCATTGTTCCTGTACCCAAGAAAGCAAAGGTAACTGAACTAAATGATTATCGCCCTGTAGCACTCACCTCTGTCATCATAAAGTGCTTTGAGAGACTAGTCAAGGATCACATCACCTATACCTTACCTGTCACTCTAGACCCACTTCAATTTGCTTACCCCCAATAGATCCACCGACGATGCAATCGCCATCACACTGCACACTGCCCTACTCCCATCTGGACAATAGGAATACCAATGTAAGAATGCTGTTCATTGACTATAGCTCAGCATTCAACACCATGGTACTTCCTGACGGGCCGCCCAGGTGGTGAAGGTAGGAAACAACATCTCCACTTCGCTGATCCTCAACACTGGGGCCCCACAGGGTGCGTGTCAGCCCCTCCTGTACTCCCTGTTCACCCATGACTCGTGCGCCAAGCACGCCTCAACTCAATCATCAAGTTTGCAGACGACACAACAGTAGTAGGCTTGATTACCAACAATGACGCAGACAGCCTACAGGGGAGGAGGTGTAGGCTCTGGAGTGTGGTACCAGGAATATAACCTCTCATTCAACGTCAACAAAACAAAGGAGATGATTGTGTGACTTCATAAACAGCAAAGGGTGCACCCCCTATCCACATCGATGAACCGCAGTGGAGAAGGTGAAAAGCTCTCAAGATCCTTAGCGTACACATCACTGACAAACTGAAATGGTCCACCCACGCAGACAGTGTGGTGAAGAAGGCGCAACAGAGCCTCTTCAACCTCAGGAGGCTGAATAAATGTGGCTTGAGCACCTAAAACCCTCACAAACTTTTACAGATGCACAATTGAGAGCATCCTGTCGGGCTGTAATCACTGCTTGGTCAGCAACTGCACCGCCCGCAACCGCAGGGGGCTCCAGAGGGTGGTGTGGTCTGCAGAACGCATTACCGGGGGCAACTACCCGCCCTCCAGGACACCTACTAGCACCCGATGTCACAAGAAGGCCAAAATATCATCAAGGACATCAACCACCCGAGCCACCTGTTCACCCCATTATCATCTCAGAAGCGAGGTCAGTACAGGTGCATCAAAGCTGGGACCCAGAGAATGAAAAACAGCTTCTATCTCAAGGCCATCAGACTGGTTAAATAGCCATCACTAGCACATTAGAGGCTGCTGATGCCTATTGAAATCACTGGCCACTTTAAGAAATGGAACACCAGTCACTTTAATAATGTTTACATATCTTCACTACTCATCTCATATGTACAGTTGAAGTCGGAAGTTTACATACACTTTAGCCAAATACATTTAAACTCAGTTTTTTCACAATTCCTGACATTTAATCCTAGTAAAATTACCCTGCCTTAGGTCAGTTAGATCACCACTTTTAAATGTCAGAATAATAGTATAGAGAATTATTTATTTCAGCTTTTATTTCTTTCATCACATTCCCGGTGGGTCAGAAGTTTACATACACTCAATTAGTATTTGGTAGCATTGCCTTTAAAGTGTTTAACTTGGGTAAAACGTTTCAGGTAGCTCTTCCACAAGCTTCCCAAAATAAGTTGGGAGAATTTTGGCCCATTCCTGCTGACAGAGAGCTTGTGTAACTGAGTCAGGTTTGTAGGCCTCCTTGCTCGCACACGCTTTTTTCAGTTCTGCCCACACATTTTCTATAGGATTGAGGTCAGGGCTTTGTGATGGCCACTCCAATACCTTCACTTTTTTTGTCCTTAAGCCATTTTGCCACAGCTTTGGGAAGTATGCTTGGGGTCATTGTCCATTTGGAAGACCCATTTGCGACCAAGCTTTTAACTTCCTGACTGATGTCTTGAGATGTGCTTCAATATATCCACATCATTTTCCTTCCTCATGATGCCATCTATTTTGTGAAGTGCACCAGTCCCTCCTGCAGCAAAGCACCCCCACAGCATGATGCTGCCACCCCGTGCTTACGGTTGGGATGGTGTTCTTTGGCGCTTGCAAGCCAACCCCTTTTCCTCCAAACATAACAATGGTCATTATGGCCAAACAGTTCTATTTTTGTTTCATCAGACCAGAGGACATTTCTCTCCAAAAAGTACCGATCGTTGTCCCCATGTGCAATTGCATACAGTATTCTGGCTTTTTTATGGTGGTTTTGGAGCAGTGGCTTCTTCTTGCTGAGCGGCCTTTCAGGTTATGTCGATAAAGGACTCGTTTTACTGTGGATATAGATACCTTTGTACCTGTATCCTCCAGCATCTTCACAAGGTCCTTTGCTGTTGTTCTGAATTGATTTTATCACTTTTCGCACCACAGTATGTTCATCTCTAGGAGACAAAATGTGTCTCCTTCCTGAGCGGTATGACGGCTGTGTGGTCCCATGGTGTTTATACTTGCGTACTATTGTTTGTACAGATGAACGTGGTACCTTCAGGTGTTTGGAAATTGCTCCGAAGGATGAACCAGACTTGCGTAAGTCTACAATCTTTTTTGGCTGATTTCTTTTAATTTTCCCATGATGTCAAGCAAAGAGGCACTGAGTTTGAAGGTACAGTGAGGGAAAAAAGTATTTGATCCCCTGCTGATTTTGTACATTTGCCCACTGACAAAGAAATGATCAGTCTATAATTTTTATGGTAGGTTTATTTGAACAGTGAGAGACAGAATAACAACAAAAAATCCAGAAAAACACATGTCAAAAATGTTATAAATTGATTTGCATTCCACCATGGCCAAGACCAAAGAGCTCTCCAAGGATGTCAGGGACAATATTGTAGACCTACACAAGGCTGGAAGGGGCTACAAGACCATCGCCAAGCAGCTTGGTGAGAAGGTGACAACAGTTGGTGCGATTATTCGAAATGGAAGAAACACAAAAGAACTGTCAATCTCCCTCGGCCTGGGGCTCCATGCAAGATCTCACCTCGTGGAGTTGCAATGATCAGAGAATGGTGAGAATCAGCCCAGAACTACACGGGAGGATCTTGTCAACTGATCTCAAGGCAGCTGGGACCATAGTCACCAAGAAAACAATTGGTAACACACTACGCCGTGAAGGACTGAAATCCTGCAGCATCCGCAAGGTCCTCCTGCTCAAGAAAGCACATATACAGGGCCGTCTGAAGTTTGCCAATGAACATCTGAATGATTCAGAGGAGAACTGGGTGAAAGTGTTGTGGTCAGATGAGACCAAAATCAAGCTCGCCGTGGTTTGGAGGAGGAGGAATGCTGCCTATGACCCCAAGAACACCATCCCCACCGGTCCAAACATGGAGGTCGAAACATTAGGCTTTGGGGGTGTTTTTCTGCTAAGGGACGAAGGGACGGGGCCATGTACCGAAAGATCTTGGGTGAGAACCTCCTTCCCTCAGCCAGGGCATTGAAATGGTTAGTGGATGGGTATTCCAGCATGACAATGACCCAAAACACACGGCCAAGGCATCAAAGGAGTGGCTCAAGAAGAAGCACATTAAGGTCCTGGAGTTGCTCTAGCCAGTCTCCAGACTTTAATCCCATAGAAAATCTGTGGAGGGGAGCTGAAGGTTTGAGTTGCCAAACGTCAGCCTCAAACCTTAATGACTTGGAGAAGATCTGCAAAAGAGGAGTGGGACAAAATCCCTCCTGAGATGTGTGTACAAACCTGGTGGCCAACTACAAGAAACGTCTGACCTCTGTGATTGCCAACAAGGGTTTTGCCACCAAGTACTAAGTCATGTTTTGCAGAGGGGTCAAATACTTATTTCCCTCATTAAAATGCAAATCAATTCATAAATTTTTGACATGCGTTTTTGGATTTGTTTGTTGTTTTTCTGTCTCCACTGTTCAAATAAACCTACCATTAAAATTATAGACTGATCATGTTTTTGTCAGTGGGCAAACGTACAAAATCAGCAGGGGATCAAATACTTTTTTCCCTCACTGTAGGTCTTGAAATACATCCACAGGTACACCTTCAATTGACTCAAATGATGTCAATTAGCCTATCAGAAGCTTCTGAAGCCATGACATAATTTTCTGGAATTTTCCAAGCTGTTTAAAAGGCACAGTCAACTTAGTGTATGTAAACTTCTGACCCACTGGAATTGTGGGATACAGTGAATTATAAGTGAAATAATTTACTGTAAACAATTGTTGGAAAACTTGTGTCATGCACAAAGTTGATGTCCTGTCCGACTTGCCAAAACTATAGTTTGTTAACAAGAAATTTGTGGAGTGGTTGAAAAACAAGTTTCAATGACTCAACCTAAGTGTATGTAAACTTCCGACTTCAACTGTATATACTGTATTCTATAATATTCTACTGTATCTTCAAATCAAATCAAATCAAATCAAATTTTATTGGTCACATGCGCCGAATACAACAGGTGCAGACATTACAGTGAAATGCTTACTTACAGCCCTTAACCAACAGTGCATTTATTTTAAACAAAAAAAAAGTAAGAATAAAACAACAACAAAAAAAGTGTTGAGAAAAAAAAGAGCAGAAGTAAAATAAAGTGACAGTAGGGGAGGCTATATATACAGGGGGGACCATTAGCAGAGTCAATGTGCGGGGGCACCGGTTAGTTGAGGTAGTTGAGGTAATATGTACATGTGGTAGAGTTAAAGTGACTATGCATAAATACTTAACAGAGTAGCAGCAGCGTAAAAAGGATGGGGTGGGGGGCAGTGCAAATAATCCGGGTAGCCATGATTAGCTGTTCAGAGTCTTATGGCTTGGCGGTAGAAGCTGTTGAGAAGTCTTTGGACCTAGACTTGGCACTCCGGTACCGCTTCCGTGCGGTAGCAGAGAGAACAGTCTTGACTAGGGTGGCTGGAGTCTTTGACAATTTTGAGGGCCTTCCTCTGACACACGCCTGGTATAGAGGTCCTGGATGGCAGGAGCTTTGCCTGAGTGATGTACTGGGCGTA
>NW_025540265.1:0-8294 GCF_020615455.1 Coregonus clupeaformis | reverse complement strand
CTGTATGCATGTGAAATGCTCATGTCTCCGCCCTAACAATGGAGTCGTTGGCGCAAAGGCTGAAAGGCGGCAGAACTTCGTTACAGAATATGCCCCTAGAACCACATTGGCTTTTATAATGGACAGATTTAGTCGAAAGTAAACCCTCGCCGCCTATTCCTGTCTGGTTACCATTTTGAAGAAGGAGAAGCGCGAATATGAGAAGGAGAAGGTCAACTTTGATAGCTTGCTACTACCATAATTGATTTTTATTAAAAACAATCTTTCTTGCCTTCAGTATTTATCAGTTACCTCACAATAAGCCAGATTCAAGTAACTTACATTGTGGTTCTGAGGCTTGACGCCCAGCCGCAGCACAATCAATTGAAATGAACAGCTCTGTAGTGCTGAACAGGGACGGCCTGTTCAATAGAGGCGATATAGGCGGCGCCTGCAAGCGGGAAAAGGAAGGGATTTTTTTCTAATCAAGTATATCACGGCAGTTGATGATTATCAGTGTTGTAATCTGATCTACTGCCACTAAATGTCAAATCAGGCTAAAGTCGTGCTTCAAATGCCCCCGTTTTGGGGCGATTTCAGTCAGGTTGAAAATGTTTAGGGAGTCTCTCTATAGCCTGTCATTAAAATCTATCAAATTTCAAAGCTTTCAATACATTCTCTATGGGTGTCTGTGGGCTTACGCCACGACGCTTTCGTCATACGTGGCGTAACCATGAAGCAGTAACTAAGAAAATAGCGGCTATATGGCTGATTCTCTGTTCGCGACCTGCAGTGGCGTTATCTTATGTTTTTAATTTGTACACTTAGTGAGCGTTATTTTATGTTTTTAATTTGTAGACTTAGTTTACAAACATTCTGCCAACCATGGATTTCCAGTGGTGGGTTTGACTGATCTTGTTGATCGTGTACATGCACCGCTACGAAACGACTAAATAATGAAACCGCTGCTGGCAGCGGAATCCAAGCTGGGAGACTTGGCTGGATGACAGAGTCCGGACAGAGAAGTGCGCCCTTCACCCTGGTCAGAGCGGACCCCTTGATCCTGGTAGAACGACTCTGTACCCCTTTAACGACTTTGCTTTCTGTGTCACTCGACCTGTACTATCTGCCCTAGTTCCCCAATTGTTTATTTACCGTTGTGTACTGTTGATAATCACAAGTTTACTGGAGAACTAACCAATAGAGACTTTGGACAGGGTGGATATGTATAATAAAGGCAGTTTATTCAGAGGTAAAGATATCTGGAATCGCGTGCCTCGACTCGTTTAGTCAAACTCTTAGGGAACTATCTGAAGAGAGCCCAAAAACTTGTGCAGACATTTTTATACAATAAATGATGTAGGTTGAATCTAGTAGTTCTGATCTTCAGGTTGGTCCTGATGAGTTGGGGCGAGGTCCCTCCACTGTTGCATTGGCTCTGGTCGGGTTCTCTGTCTTCAAATGTTCAGCCTAAAGAGGGGATTTTTTGTGTGTGTGTGTGTGTGTGTTTTAACAGTGATGATGTGTGTGTGTTTTTTATCAGTGATGATGTGTGTGTGTGTGTGTGTGTGTGTGTGTGTGTCCTCCAGCAAAACTCGTGAGTTGAATAGAGACCTATGGCGTGGGTGTTGTCCTTGGCCACCTGCTGACAAGGCTGACAGAATAGGACTCTTTTGTCATTGTTATAGGATAAGACCAGCATTGGTTAACTCAGCATTAACACAAAATGGGTCATGCACAAGATTTTAGGGTAGAACCAAGCTTATAACATTATATTTTTAATACGACCAGTACATTCAGCAAAAGCTAATATAACAAGAGCATCAGAGATTATTTATAATCTGTCACAGAAACTAGGATTCCATCTCCCCAGATCAGTCAATAAATGCTTCTGAGTGATGACTTATATGCTGCCCTGTCTTCATGTTGTTGCTGGACATATCTTTTTTAAAATGTGTGTAGGTCACCTAAATCATCAGAAAAATTGCCCCTCCTGAGAATTTTTCGGGCCGCCACTAGTGCTGAAAGTAGGCAAATTGGAGTAGGCATAATCATTTCAACGTCTTCATCTAATTAGACTTTACAAACAACAAGAGGGATTTGTGTTGGACCTATTTCTTCCTATTTAGAAATTGGGCTATAGACCGCTATATCCATAGATTTGTCGGTCCAATTCCTCCACCCACCGTGCACTCTAAATAGTCTATACCTCCATATAAGTGAGGGCTGTTAAGTTAAACCCAAGACTCGGAGTGAGGTATAGTGGCACCATAGGCATTTATTAAAGAAAATGGCAAAAAAGCACCCCACCCTCTTATTGGTTTAAGATTTTGAAGAAAAATAAAACAGATCCGATTATATTAAGTGATCTATAACAGTATTTTATGCTAAATACGGAAAGACGTGACTGTGATACATATGGGGGATATCATTGTTTCGTTTCTTTGACATTCAGAGGCTAACTACAACCTTCTATAACCAAGGAACTTGACTTTTCTTGGGGATAATCTGAATTCTACACCTATCAACTGATTCGCTATTCACTCTCTGTACAATATAAGATGTATAACCCAGACAGATTTTAGGAAACACTTGTGATCTTCTCTCGTTGGGTTAAGCCACGAGAAATAGCCAGCAGTTAAAGCTTACATTTTTCTGCCTGGGTAGGCCTACTCTGTCTGGGATGAAAGGTAGCTAATTTGAAAGTACTACACATTTACATCATTTAGCAACGCTCTTATCCAAGGCACTTACAGAATGGTGCATTCAACTTATGATAGCCAGTGGACACTTTTATGGGGGGATAGAAGGATTACTTTATACTATTCCAGGTATTCCTTAAGGAGTAGGGTTTCAAGTGTCTCATTTGTCCACCAGGCGTCGCTTGTTCCAGTCATTGTTTTCAATTAGTGAAGGGAAGTGAACAAGTGTACACTTTGGGAGGAGGAAAGATAATTGGGACAGACCCAGAATCCTACCTGTGCCACTACACACTGATAGAAGTTCCTTATATTCCGATGCTGATATGTCCTCCTGTAGCATCACCATGCTCCAGATTCCTAATGGTGATCCTCCAGATTTAATTATTTGCCAAACAGAGACAGTTTCGTTGTAAACAAGACACACTGATTTGGCATATATATCTAAGGCTCTGGTCTGTCAAGTGAGGGTAAACAGTAACATGTTTTTGTTTTACATTTTAGCAGGCGCTCTTATCGACGACTTACAGTTAGTGAATGCACACATGTTTTAAATGTTTTCATACACTGGCCCCGTGGGACTTAACCCACATCCCTGCCGGCCAAACCCTCCCCTACCATGGGGTCTCCCGTTCATGAACCAGGATCTCTAGTGGCACAGCTAGCACTTTCTGATGCAGTGCCTTAACCACTGCGCCACTCAGGAGTGTTCTCTGCTATCCACTTTGTTTTAATTATAATTTTGGGTATAGGAAGCATAGCAGATGGAAGATGTTTGGGGGTGGGGTGATTTTTCAGGGGGTGCTGCTCCAGCACCCTGCACTTCAAGCGGCTATAAGGGGAGGGTCACTTGTTTTTTTCAAGCATTCAGGGTTTTAGGTCAAATATATTTAGCTGAAGGGAGGGCCATCCGTTTTCATTTCAGAGAAATCAGATTTTCTCCATGTAACCCTTATTATAAATAACGTTCACTCCCTTATTTTATTGTGTTACTATTTTCATTTTTTTTTTTGTGCTATTTTCTTACTTTTTTAACTCTGCATTATTTAGGAATGGCTCATAAATAAGCATTTCACGTGAATGTGACAAATACATTTTATTTGAAAAGTAATTAATTAGCTAAATCAAGGCTTTGGTGATAGATAGTAGCTAGCTAGAACATGATGAAAACAAACAGTGAGTGATATTTCTCTGTCATATTGGTCAAGGAGAGTCTACTATAAATAAGTGGTGAGCGCATTCAGCAGAACATGACGTTTTATAAAGGATTCAGATATAAACGTGTTATGAAAACAGAGACATGTAGAACTTGGAATTATGTCAGCTCTATTCATGTATTTCTATCTGCAAAGTTCCGCAACGTATAGCAACTGAACGTGCCTGTGGTTTATTCAATAATTTGTTGCAAAACGTTTCGTCTGTTGCAAAACGTTTACACAAAACCGTTTACTTCTTCAACATTGACTTGGTTTCCGTTACAAAACGTAATGAATGCAACCCTGATCTCTCCAGTCACGCCACGAGCTAACCATGCGGCTCCTCACTCACTACATCGTAAAATTCGGAATCTATTCTGACAGGGTTACACGGGCTACTCTTCTCGCGCTAAGGTACTGGTGCCTTAGAAAATATAATTGAACTGTTTTACTTTTTGTTGAAAACTTCTTGTACATTCATAGATCAATTGTAGCATATTTTATAAATGAGTAAATTATTGCAGTAATTTTATCAGCACCTGAATAAAACATTTATATTCATAGAATGAGTAGCTAATTTCTTTGAGTGTTCGCAAATGTTAGCAAAAAGTTATTCTAATAACTACCTGTAATTTTGTTTGGTTTTTCATAACTTGTTCTGCGCCTTGGTGCTGACAAACGCCGATAGTTTTGGAGAAACTCTGTTGTCTGATTTTTGAATTACATTTAGCGCACACTTTGAAGCGCAATATGGCAGTCCTCTGTAGCTCAATTGGTAGAGCGCAAGCGCTTGTAACGCCAGGGTAGTGGGTTCGATCCCCGGACCACCCATACGTAAAAATGTATGCGCACATGACTGTAAGTCGCTTTGAATAAATGCGTCTACTAAATGGCATATGATAGTGCGGCAAGGGGAACTGTCAGTCCGTGTCTGCTAAACACACATCTGTTAGGTAGCGGTCCAGTTGTTGATGTTTACAATTCTTGTTTTCGGGCTAGCTATGTGTGAATGGTGCTTTATATGTTTTTTTCTTCTTTCCGAGTAAGCGCGTTCGTATGAGCTGGCTAGCTCGCGCTGTCAGCTAATGAATTCACCCCTGATCTCTCCAGTCACGCCACAGCACAGGGGGATACATGCGGCTCTTACTCACTACATCGTAAATTCGGAATCTATTCTGGTTGAGGTTGAACAACTACTCTTCTCTAAGGTACTGGTGCCTTAGAAAATATAATTAACTGTTTTACTTTATTTGAAAACTACTTGTACATTCATAGATCAATTGTACAATATTTTACAAATAAGTAAATTATTGCAGTAACTTAAATCGCGCGCGCCGAGTAAATTACAATTTATGATTGCACATTTTACTTACGAATGATTCACGTTAGTTAATTTCTTTGAGTGGTCAGAAATTGTTAGCTAAAATTTCTTCTCATATCCTGTAATTTTGTTTGGTTTTTCTGTACCTTGTTCTCCGCCTTGGTGCTGACAAACGCTGATGGTTTGTTGGAGGGGAAACTGTTGTCCTGATTTGAAAATACATATAGCATGAATTTTTAAGCTCCGTAGGTAGTGCGGAAAAACAAGGCCTCTTTCCGAGTAAAGCGCGTTCGTTCGTATGAGTTGGCTAGCTCGCGCTGTCACTAACAATGCCAAACTTGTCATGTCGTTTGATATAGTTGTGTATCTCGCATACACAAACATTACTTTCAATTTTTTCTTGAAGTTTTGGCTATACTATAGCTGCTATATCCAGATCATATAAGAATGGCTAGCCCAGTTTTTCCTTGCTTGTCTTGGTGCGTGCTGTCGTTCACATTTGTCAGTACTATTTCTGTGTCATCCTCTTGATATCCTCCTTGTGAGCACGAGAATGGCTTCTTTGTGTTAACTACTACCAATGAACAGCTGATAACTGCAGCTACTTGAATAGTTGCTACCATACATCAGTGGTTACTACTACCTAAAACAACATCAACCGTGTTCTCCTGTGTGAAATGGGGCCATGCCACGCAGTTACATTTTATTTAAACATTTACTGCTCTTTGGTGCTAATGTCCATCTTTAGAGAGTTTGCGTGGCATTGTTAAATTTGTCTTTTTTAGTGGCGGGGGAAATAGTTGGTGGCAAAAAAGAGTAGGGTCATTGAGAACAATGCCTTTGGTGACCAGCTAGTCCCTTTTAGAGCAGCTTTTGTTTCAGTTCTTTCCTTTTGGTCAGACAGGAGGACATCTGCTTTGGTTTGGCACCACAGTGCACTCACTGTTCATCTGCTGGTCGATTGCCTCCCATTGTTCAGAGAGGTAGCTGCCACCAGCCCTTGAAGTGTATAGTAAAGTAATAGGTTTAATATGTTTGGTAGTTTAGGTAATATACAAAGTAGAGTTAGGTCGGTATCCAGATTTTCAGAACCATCATACCGTTTCTGTACCATACCAGTGTATACGTATTCAGGTGCACACAAGGGCGCTATTTCAATTTGTATTTATTTTCTGGCACAAAACAATTTAGGCAAGCAGGATCTTGATTCAGGAGGATTAATGTCTCTGCTGTAACCAAGGAGCTTGATCTTACATCTGTAAGTTAGCAAACCAAATGCATAGCTGGAGCCCCAGAGCTCGAGATAATTTATTTGACACTTCATAGATTTCTTATAGTTATACTTAACTATGATTATACCCCCCTCATCAAAGCAGGAGAGAAACTAGCAATGGGAGTTTACTAAACTTTGCATCAATGAGGATTTTTCTGTCTTCTCCCTAGAGTCCTAGCCAACTGTCATCATAAAGGGACTCTATAGTGGGATGTGTGGAGTGCTGCTGTGTAGACAGGTAGACTGGCTGGCAACTGGGGCTTTTACAGTATAAATCATTGATACCATCCTCCTATTACAGGCCCAGCCGTGGCCTGTTCTAAACCAACCCCAGTCCTCGGTTCCTGGAGCCCACAGCATTGTTTCAAACACTGATGATCCATCCATGTCTGATTCAGAAAACAGATCTCTGGAAATGGAGAGGAAATAGTTTTTGGATGATGAATCTAAGGGAGCCCTTGGCCATTAAGCATGATAGTAAAGGATCAAAGTACATGCGTGCTGGTTGTGTGTGTGTGTGTGTTGGTAAGTGGGAGTGTGCTCTCCTGTCCTCGAGGTTGGGCAATGGGGTGAGAAGGCAGGGGGCTCTGATATTTTGACCAGATTTAGCTCCTGCTAACTGCTTACAAACTGCCCACATTAAATCAGAGGATGTGTGCAACATGTAAAAAAAAAAAAAAAAAACATTGTGATACTGTTGCTACTTCTATTTAGATACAGTTCACATGTTTTTATCAATCTTACTATTCTTTTGTGACAAGTTATTTATCTGCTGTTACTTTGCTCTCTAGGAACATTCTGGAATGTTTAGCTAATTTTGAATAGGACAACTTCTCTTGCGAGTAGTATTGATTTCTTCCTTAAAATCTTGTTGAAGTTATCCGACAGTCGCTTGATGAGTACTAGTGCTATATAAACTCCTGGGAAATGGTGAAGTGAGCGGTTCTTTTCACCTTGTCATGTGACCCAAACCTATTGTGAGACAGTCTGGGAATGAAGGTCTACCCATCACAGAGCTATTCCAGAACAAATGCCCTCATGTCTACCTCTATTTGGATTTGATGTATGATCAAGATCATATAGGCCCCATTCTATGCTAACGTAAGGGTGGCCGCCACACTATTTCAAAGTACTTTCTCACTACTATTTTAATCTCTTGGGAATGGGCTATGTAATGACTTTAGATTTATGGGTGACTTCAAAGAGGGCAAAACACTTGTGATCTCAACATTTGTCAGTCAGTATTTTCCTTAGGGCGGAAGTAGTCCTAGTTGTGATTGGCTTATGAGTTTTACAACTTGATGTAAAGTATTGCGTTGCAGCAATTTCCACTGCAATAGTGGCACTTAGCATCAGTTTTTCTTTTGAGTGGCACGATGAAGTGTCATTGTGGCTCAGGACAATGTGGGGTTTTGTGTGTTGTGGCTCTGAGTTGGTCAGACAGGGGACAGATTTGGTCCAGAGGGGCACGCCAGCCAGCTGGCACTGTTTGATGACACGTTCAACGGAGTAGCAGAATGAACTGGAGCTTGGTACCTCCAATCGGATTCCTTCTTCAAACATGTGACACACAGTCTCAGTAATTCAATTGGCTGTAACCATTGTTCTTATTAGTTTTTGTGCTGTATTTCAATTATTATGCTGTCACAAGGGCCAAGACAGTGAAATCCTATCCTAATCCTCAAAAAGGCCATTTCAAGTCCAGAGACAAAGACAATATTTATCTTGGGGGTGCTGAAGAGTCAAATGCAACAATTGCAGAACTATAAGTTTGTCCACTAGTCTTAGTTATAAAATGCCTATAATAATGTAATACATAGTACTAC
>NW_025540264.1:0-8313 GCF_020615455.1 Coregonus clupeaformis | reverse complement strand
TAGCACTGAGAATGCACTTGTGAAGGTGGCAAAGACCTTTTAATGGCGCTAGACCGGTTCTGCATCTGTCCTCGTGCTACTAGACCTTAGTGCTGCCTTGACACCATCATCACCACATTCTTTGGAGAGACTGAAACCCAAATTGGTCTACACGACAAGTTCTGCCTGTTTAGATCTTACCTGTCTAGAGATATCAGTTTGTCTCTGTGAATGGTCTGTCCTCTGACAAATCAACTGTACATTTCTGGTGTTCCTCAAGGTTCCGCTTTAGGACCACTATTGTTTTCACTATATATTTTACCTCTGGGGATGTTATTCAAATATAATGTTAATTTCACTGCTATGATGACACCAGCTGTACATTTTCCCAATGAAACATGGTGAAGCCCCAAAATTGCCCTCGCTAGAAGCCTGTGTTTCAGACATAAGGAAGTGGATGGCTGAAAACTTTTTACTTTTAACTGGACAAACAGAGAGATGCTTGTTCTAGGTCCCAAGAAACAAAGAGATCTTCTGTTAAATCTGATAATCTATCTTGATGGTTGTAAAGTTGAACCAAATAAAAACTGTGAAGGACTCGTGTGTTACTCTTGACCCTGATCTCTCTTTTGACGAATATATCAAGACTGTTTCAAGGACAGCTTTTTCCATCTAATGTGAACATTGCAAAAATCAGAAATGTTCTGTCCAAAAAATGTGATGCAGAAAAAATTAATCCATGCATTTGTTACTTCTAGGTTAGACTACTGCAATGCTCTTACTTTCCAAGCATTCATGGATAAAGCACTAAATAAAACTTCAGTTAGTGCTAAACATGGCTGCTAGAATCCCATCTTTAGAACCAAGAAATTTGATCATATTACCCAGCAAGCAAGCTCTACACTGGCTTTCCTGTTAAGGCAAGGGCTGATTTCAAGGTTTTACTGTTAACCTATAAAGCTGCTAGATGATTTATTCTAATTTATCTTTCCAGTTGGTCCTGCTGTGACACAACAATACGCACGCTACGGTCAACAAGACGCAGGCCTCCTAATTGTCCCTAGAATTAGGCAAAACAGCGGAGGTTGGGCTTTCTCCCATAGATCTCCATTTTTATGGAACAGTCTGCCTACCCATGTGAGAGACGAGACTCGGTCTCTTATAACTTTATCTTTTACTGAAGACTTTATCTCTTCAGTAGGTCATATGATTGAGTGTATTCTGCTCAGGAGGTGAAGGTGAACGGAAAAGGTTTCTGAGCAACGAACAGCCCTGCTGCCTCTGCCGGGCCGGCCCCCCTCTCCACTGCTTCTGCCTCTAACCCTGCTATAGGCATTGAGTCACTGGGCTTGCTGGTGGTTTCACGGTCCCTAGAGGGGTGCAGCTACTTGAGTGGGCTGAGTTACTGACGGATCTTCCTGTCTGGGCTGGCGCCCTTTGGTTTGTGCTGTGGTGGAGACTCCTGTGGGCTATACTCGGGCCTTTGTCTCAGGATTGTTTGTTGGTGGTTGAGGATATCCCTCTTGTGGAAAGGGGGCTGTGCTTTGGCAGAGTGGGTGGGGTTATATCCTTCCTGTTTGGCCCTGTCCGGGGTTTCTTCGGATGGGGCCACAGTGTCTCCGGGACCGCCTCCTGTCTCAGCCTCCAGTATTTATGCTGCAGTAGTTTATGTGTCGGGGGCTGGGGTTAGTTGGTTATACTCTGAGTACTTCTCCTGTCTTATCCAGTGTCCTGTGTGAATTTAAGTATGCTCTCTAATTCTCTGCTCTCTCTTCTCTCTGAGACAACCCTGAGCCCTAGGACCACGGTCAGGACTACCGGCATGCTGGACACCTTGCTGTCCCCAGTCCGCCTGGCCTTGCTGCTATTCCAGTTTCAACTGTTCTGCCTGCGGTTACGAAACCCCCTACCTGTCCCAGACCTGCTGTTTAAAACCTTAACAATGATCTGCCATGAAAGCCAACTGAGAGACCTGAGCCCCAGGACCATATTGTCGGGACTACTGGCTGTGACCTTGCTGTCCCCAGTCCGCCTGGCTCTGCTGCTATTCCAGTTTCAACTGTTCTGCCTGCTGGTTATGGAACCCCTACCTGTCCTAGACCTGCTGTTTTCAACTTTAAATGATCGGGCTATGAAAAAGCCAACTGAGATTTATCTGATTATTATTTGACCATGCTTGTCACTTATGAACATTTTTGAACATCTTGGTATGGTTCTGTTATAATCTCCACCTGGGCACAGCCAGAAGAGACTGGCCACCCTCATAGCCTGGTTCCTCTCTAGGTTTCTTCCTAGGTTTTGGCCTTCCTAGGGAGTTTTTTCCTAGCCACCGTGCTTCTACACCTGCATTACTAGCTGTTTGGGGTTTTAGGCTGGGTTTTTGTACAGCACTTTTGAGATATTAGCTGATGTACGGGTTGGCTATATAAATTAAATTGATTACTGATTGATTGATTAAATGACAGAGTGAAAAGAAGGAAGACTGTACAGAGCTAACACATTTTCCAAAATGATTAATTCTGTTTACAATAAGGCACTAAAGTAAAACTGCAAAAAAAAATTCACTTATGTCCTGAACATGCGTTATGTTTGGGGGAAGTAACTAACACAAGTCACATCCCTGAGGTACCACTGTTGTTCAGGACGCCAAGCATGATGGTGGCTGCATCATGCTATGTGTATGCTTGTCATCGTCAAGGACACAGTCAAAATCCTAAAAGAAAATTCTGTCTGAATTTGCTTTACAACAGACACTGGGAGACAAATTCACCTTTTCAGCAGGACAATAACCTAAAACACAAGGCTAAATATACACTGGAGTTAAGCTGTACAAGAGACATTGAATGTTCCTGAGTGGTCATTTACAGTTTTGACCTAAATCGCTTGAAATCTATGGCAAGACTTGAAAATGGCTGTCTAGCAAATGTTCAACAACCAACTTGAAAGAGCTTGAGTAAATGTTTTAAGAATAATGGACCAAAATTGTACAATCCAGTTGTGTAAAGCCTTTAGAGACTTACCCAAAGACTCGCTGTAATCACAAAGGTGACTAACATGTATTAACTCAGGGTTGACACTAGTGTGAATCAGATATATTAGTATGATTTGTCATAAACATTTTTACAAATGTTAGAGTATTTGTTTAGCTTGTCGGACTCCCCTTTGCCTTCAGAACAGCCTGAATTCTTTGGGCTGGATTCTCATGTCGGAAACATTCCACGGGATGTTATCCATGCTAATGGATGGGCATCACAAGGGTTGTTGCAGATTGGATGTATTTGCCACCACCGCCAACAGCCTGTACCATTGGGATGACTGATAGGCAGAATGGGTCCATGATGCAACAGGAACTGGGATTCGCCAGACCAGGCAATGTTTTTCCAATTCTCAATTCATCCAGTGTTGCTGATCACGTCCCCAACAGAAGCCGCTTCGTTTTAAATGTAACCCGTGTGGTCGCCTGCTGCAATAGCCTATCCGTGACAAGGATCGATGTTGTGCTGCTCCGAGATGCCGCCTCTGCACACTTACTGTTGTACTGCGCCGTTATTTGTCTGTTTGTGGTCTTACAGTTTGCATGATTATTAAGTATTCTCCTGACCTCATCAATGAGCTGTTTTCGCCTACATGACTGCTACTAAATGGATGTTTTTTATTTGTCGCACTTCCCATTCTTGGTAAACCCTAGGACACTGTCGTGCGTGAAAAGCCCAGGAGGCGGCCGTTTCTGAGATACTGGAACCTGGCGCGCCTGGCGACCAACGATCGCCACCTATGCTCAAAGTCCCACTTAGGTCCACTTTGTTTTTCCCATTCTAACGTTCACTCGAAAGAGTAACCGAATGCCTCAATGCCTGTCAGCCTGCTTTATAATGGCATGTAGGAGCAATCCATTAATAAACTGGCGGGTGAGTGTATATGTATGTGTGTCCTGTGAGGTTGAGGGTGTGACGCCCTCAGCCCTGTTTGCAGCCTCAGCAGCATGTCCAGTCTCTCCAGCATCCCCTACCCTTGTCACCATGGGGGCCAAGCTGGATTGACTGCCTGGTGCACAGGGTGATATGTCTATAATGTCGTCCTCTTCACAAAGGTCTCAGGAGAGCTGACAGTCCACAGTGTCCTACAGGCAGACAGAAAGAGAGAGAGAGAGAGAGAGAGAGAGAGAGAGAGAGAGAGAGAGAGAGAGAGAGAGAGAGAGAGAGAGAGGGAGAGGAGAGAGAGAAAAAAAAACAAAACATAGACCTAATTTATAAATAGGCCTAATAGTACACAAGAACAATACATCATTGACAGTTACCTTCCAGTCAAAAAGCTGAGGGGCAGCAGCATCACGTGGTGACTCCAACTTCCTCCATTTCAATCTCATCTTCTTTGTCCTCGTCTTTCCCAAGTAGGGATGACCCTTCAGCACAGAATAAAAGGGAATAATGAATGGAAGCGGGATTGTATATGTTATCAATTGGCTGTGCGTGTGAAAAAAGTTAAATTTTATCATCCAAAGGTTTTCACTCGTAGACATCTGAGAAAAGAAGTGCCAACAATGTAATATCCGAGAATCCATATCTGAAATATGATAATGTTTGCCTGGAAGTTGCAAAGTCATGAATCAGCTCGTTGGTTTTAGGCAACACCCTATTGTGCAAGAGTCATTCAAAGGAAATGAAGAGAGAGCTGAGAAAATGTGGGTTCTCGCTCTGGCCTGTCTAGTAAATTGCTGAGACAGTTGAGTTTTTCATAGTAAGTGGGGCCAGGCACTTAATACTTACCCTATGTACAGTGGGGGGAAAAGTATTTAGTCAGCCACCAATTGGTCTGCAGTTTTCCCACTTAAAAAGATGAGAGAGGCCTGTAATTTTCATCATAGGTACACGTCAATTACCACGGACAAAATTAGAAAAAAAATATCAGAAAAAATCACATTGTAGGATTTGTAATGAATTTATTTGCAAATTATGGTGGAAAATAGTATTTGGTCAATAACAAAAGTTTCTCTTCTTTGTTATATACCCTTTGTTGGCAATACAGCAGGTCAAACGTTTTCTGTAAGTCTTTACAAGGTTTCTCACACACTGTTGCTGGTATATCTCTTTTTTTTTTTTTTTTTTTTTTAGATCTCCTCTAGAGCAGTGATGTTTTGGGGCTGTCACTGGGCAACACGGACTTTCAACTCCCTCCAAAAGATTTTCTATGGGGTTGAGATCTGGAGACTGGCTAGGCCACTCCAGGACCTTGAAATGCTTCTTCTACCACTCCTTCTGTTCCGGGCGGTGTGTTTGGGATCATTGTCATGTGAAAGACCCCAGCCACGTTTCATCTTCAATGCCCTTGCTGATGGAAGGAGGTTTTTACTCAAAATCTCACGATACATGGCCCCATTCATTCTTTCCTTTACGTGATCAGTCATCCTGGTCCCTTGTGCAAAAACAGCCCCAAAAGCATGATGTTTCCACCCCCATGCTTCAGCAGTAGATATGGTGTTTTGGATGCAACTCAGCATTCTTTGTCCTCAAACACGACAGAGTTGAGTTTTTACCAAAAGTTCTATTTTGGTTTCATCTGACCATTGACATTCTCCTCAATTGTCCCCACACCCTGGTTCTGGGACTCATTATGTTGAGCCAGGGTGTGTGCAGATCCTATGTGGTTTGGTTCTATGTTGGGTGTCAGTATTGTATTATGTTGATTAGTCATGTGACTCCCAATCGGAGGATAACGAGTGATCAGCTGTCGGCTCAAGTTTTCTCTGATTGGAAGCCATATTTATTCTGTATGTGTTCTTGTGGGCATTGTGGGTTATTGTTCAATTTTCAGTCTGTACTGTTGGACTTTCATCGTTTCGTCAGTGTTTATTGTTTTGGGTTAGTGTACTTTATCTTAATAAAGTCATGTTCACCTAACGCGCTGCGCTTTTGTCTCCTTCACTCCTAGCCGATCGTGACAGAATAACCCCCCAAAGAAAGACCAAGCAGCGCGTCCCAGGAGCAAGGGTCTGGACATCGGAGGAGGCGCCGGGTCAGGAGAGAGACGTTGGTGGATGTCCTCCTCGGCTGGGGACATAATCCCAGGAGGTCGGTACCGGAGGCGTAATGAAGGGGGAGAACCTGGCGAGAGGAGCAGGGCCATCGTCGGAAGGACGTGGGAGGCAACCCCAAAAAAGTTTTTGGGGGCACATGGCTTTGGGCGACTGAGCATCAGGAGGCTCCAGCAAGGCAGATTCAGAAGGCTACCAGGGTTAAGGGGCAGACGGCAGAGAAGGGACGGATTCAGGAGGCTACCAGGTTAAGGGAGGCGACTGGGAAGCAGGGAAGGAAGGTGTAGAGGCACGGCGAGAAGGTACGTCAGGGTGTGTAACCAGTCCGGTCCGGCCCAGTTCCTGATCTCTAGGTGGCAGCCAGTCGTGTGTCCCAGTACGGTACGGCCTGTTCCGGCCCCCTCGCGCACTAGCTATGTACGGTGCGCTGGCCCAGCCCAGCCCGGCCTGTTCCTGAGCCTCTCACAGGAGCCTCACGGTGCGCGTCGCCCGCCCAGCCCGGCCTGTTCCTACTCCACGCACCAGGGATACAGGTGTGCGCCGCCCAACCCGGCCCGGCCTGTTCCGGCCACTCGCACCAGGGATAGGGTGCGGTCGCCAGCCCAGCCCGGCCTGTTCCGGCCTCTGCACCAGAGATACGGTGCGCCGTCGCCAGCTTCTAGCCCGGTCTGTTCCTGCTCTCCGCCTAGGCCTTATGTAGCGTCCCCCAGGCCAAGCATGCCCTGTTGCTTCTCCCCGCACTAGCCCTGAGAGGATGCGTGTACTCAGCCCGGTACCTCAGTTCCGGCAGCCCACGCACCAGGCCTACGTGCGCCTCCAGACGGCCAGAGGCTGCCGTCTGCCCAACGGGGCCTGAACTGTCCGGTCTGCCCAACGGGGCTGGAACTGTCCGTCTGCCCAATGCCGTCTGAACTGCCCCGTCTGCCCAACGGCGCCTGGAACTGCCCGTCTGCCCAACGGCGCCTGAACTGCCCGTCTGCCAACGCCCCGTCTGGAACTGCCCGTCTGCCCAACGCCGTCCTGAAACTGTCCAGTCTGCCCAACGCCTCGGTCTGAACTGTCCGTCTGTGCCGAGCCTGCAAAGCTTCGCCGTCTGCCATGAGCCTTCAGAGCCGTCCGCTCCGGGAGCGAGCTCTCCCGAAAGACAGGATCGCCAGAGCCTTCAAGCTTGAACCAGGATCAGCCAGAGCCTTCCGCCAGACCGGATCAAAGGCCAGAGTCTTCCCCCAGACCGGATCAGCCAGAGCCTTCGCCTGAGACAGGATCAGCCTGATCCATAGTCACCGCGCGAGACAGCCGGGATCCGTCACCAGCACATGAGTAGCCAGATCCGTCGGCCAACACAGTGAGCAGCCAGATCCGTCGGCCAGCTACATGAGCATCTAGATCCGTCGGCCAGCCATGAGCAGCCAGATCCGTCGGCCAGCCATGAGCAGCCAGATCCTTCAGCCCGCCATGAGCCGTTCAGCCAGGAGTCCGCCCAGAGCTCGTCCAGCCAGGATCCGCCAGAGCCAGCCAGCCAGGATCCGCCATTGAGTCAGGTGCTGCCCCTTATCCAATGGTGCTGCCCCTTAGTCCGGGTGCTGCCCTTGTCCGGTGCTGCCCCCTTAGTCCGGTGCTGCCCCTTAGTCCGGTGCCCCTTAGTCCGATTGCTGCCCCTTAGTCCGGTGCTGCCCCTTAGGCCGGTGCTGCCTCTTAGTCCGGTGCTGCCCCTTAAAACCGGTGGGGGGTCATTTGGAGGAACCTACGTAAGCGAGTAGATGACACTATGGTGGGGTGGTGATCTAGGCCGGAGCAGAACCGCCACCGAGGAGGTATGCCCGCCCAGCCCTCCCCTGTTTGGGAAGTTTTGAGGCGTGTCGCAGTCCGCGCCCCTAGGGGTACTGTCACACCCTGGTTCTGGACTCTTATGTTGAGCCAGGGTGTGGCAGTCTATGTGGTTTGGTTCTATGTTGGGTGTCAAAGTGTTGTATTATGTTGATTAGTCATGTGACTCCCAATCGGAGGTAACGAGGTGTCAGCTGTCGGCTCATTATCTCTGATTGGGGAGCCATATTTATTCTGTATGTGTTCTTGTGGGCATTGTGGGTTATTGTTCCGTTTTCCAGTCGTGGCTGTTGGACTTCACGTTTGCGTCAGTGTTTATTGTTTTGGTTAGTGTACTTTATCTTCAATAAAGTCATGTTCACTCAACGCGCTGGCGGCCTCCCTTCACTCCTCGACGATCGTGAGCACCAATCCTCTTCTGGATCATCCAAATGCACTCTAGCAAACTTCAGACCCGGGCCTGGACATGTACTGGC
>NW_025540263.1:0-8336 GCF_020615455.1 Coregonus clupeaformis | reverse complement strand
CTCTGTTTGTAAGTCATGGATATAATATGTCTCTCTGTTTGTAAGTCATGGATATAATATGTCTCTCTCTGTTTGTAAGTCATGGATATAATATGTCTCTCTCTGTAACAACAATTATTCTCTATCACCTCCTGTCTTAAATTGGCTGTACATTTTCTAAGCCCTTGAACCTCAAGTTGGCACACAACATAACCGACCACATTAAAGCTTCTGGCTACAGGGGATTTCTAGTCACCAGTTCTGATGTTGCTCTTTCAGCTTTCAATTTTCTCTTAGACTTTCCAACATAATAATAGCCACATGGGCACATCAGGAAATATTCCACACATTTTGTTTTACAGGAAATTCTACCCAGGACATACATTTTATTTCCAGTATGAGGGTGAAGAAAGAAATCCCCCTTGGTCATCGCATTACAGTTCTCACAATGATTTGAGGGGAGGGTGGATAGGAAATGCTGAGGGGGAACATATTCATCTGCTCTTACTAGGCTGTCCTTTATGTTTGTAGCATGTTTAAAAGAGAATTGAGAGATATTCTGAAAAGCCCGGCCCACAGAGGGATCCCAGTCCTAAATAGAAGTCAGAGATCAAACTCCTGGTTCTCCCCTGTTCCTTCCACACAGGTGAGTTCACAGCTCTTTTACTCTGAGCATTTATATCAATGACTCACCCTCAGATGGACCATCAATGCCAGAGTTCTACAAGACTGTTTACATAATCAACTGGGCATTTCAACAGTCTGTCCCTCAATGTAGTCCTGGGCATATATTGTTTATCTTACTATTGTTTAAAATGCTAACTTTTTAGCATTTGTGGCACAAATGCATTGCAAGTCAATGGTACATATACAGTGGCTTGCGAAAGTATTCACCCCCCTTGGCATTTTTCTTATTTTGTTGCCTTACAACCTGGAATTAAAATGGATTTTTGGGGGGATTTGTACCATTTCATTTACACAACATGCCTACCACATTGAAGATTCATTTTTTTTTTATTGTGAAACAACGCACTTGAGTCAACCACCCCCCCCGGCCACTCTTCCGTAAAGCCCAGCTCTGTGGAGTGTACGGCCTAAGGACAGATACTCCAATCTCCGCTGTGGAGCTTTGCAGCTCCTTCAGGGTTATCTTTGGTCTCTTTGTTGCCTCTCTGATTAATGCTCTCCTTGCCTGGTCCGTGAGTTTTGGAGGGCGGCCCTCTCTTGGCAGGTTTGTTGTGGTGCCATATTCTTTCAATTTTTTTATAATGGATTTAATGGTGCTCCGTGGGATGATCAACGTTTCAGATTTTTTTCTTCATGGTGCTGCTTACTTGATGGTGCCCCTTGCTTAGTGGTGTTGCAGACTTTGGGGCATTTCAGAACAGGTGTGTATATACTGAGATCATGTGACACTTAGATTGCACACAGATGGACTTTATTTCACTAATTATGTGACTTCTGAAGGTAATTGGTTGCACCAGATCTTATTTAGGGGCTTCATAGCAAAGGGGGTGAATACATATGCACGCACCACTTTTCCGTTATTTATTTCTTAGAATTCTTTGAAACAAGTTATTTTTTTAATTTCACTTCACCAATTTGGACTATTTTGTGTATGTCCATTACATGAAATCCAAATAAAGATCCATTTAAATTACAGGATGTAATGCAACAAAATAGGAAAAACTCCAAGTGGGATGAATACTTTTGCAAGGCACAGTGAAAGTCTACACACCCCTTTACATTTTGCTAGTTTAAATATTAATAGAGATTAAATATTGTTTTTATCCTACCAGCCTACAAAAACTATCCCACATTTTCAGTGTAAGAAAATTGTAGAACAATTTTCCTTCTAAAGATATCCAGTAGTTTTGATTACATATATTTTCACACCCCATGAAACAGTTCTACAGCAACTTTACATGTGTGTTGTGGCTTGTAACTTGCTAGGTAGCAGTTTAAGACATGGTTTGAATCCTAATCAACCCATCCAATGTGAGTACATGTTGAAGTACAGAAGATTAATAAAGCTACAGTACTGCAGCTGGTGACAAAGCTGCGTATATTGAAAAAGCTTGTTAGTGCATAGGTCAAATGTATCTTTGTGATGCTCATTGAACATTGTTTTGTTGTATTTAATGGTAGAGAAGAGAAGAGTTTGACCAACACAGATTCATGTCCAATCTTTGAAAACTTGGTATGACTGTAGTCACTCCAGGCACTCAGCCCATAAGAACCATTAATATGGTCAGATCTAATATGGAAGAACTGAATACAACCATAAGAACCATTCATACTGTCAGATCTAATATGGAAGAACTGAATAAAACCATAAGAACCATTCATACTGTCAGATCTAATATGGAAGAACTGAATACAACCATAAGAACCATTCATACTGTCAGATTTAATATGAAAGAACTGAATAAAAAAGAGAAGGAGAGGTTGACCAGTACAAATTCATATACAAACATTATTTTTCATTGGCAGATCAATGCAGTTTTCCAAACATATTCATCATCAGTTTTTTTGTAACATTTTAACTGAACAAAAATATAAACACAACATTCAACAATTTTACTGGGGTACAGTGCATAAAAGGAAATCAGTCAATTGAAATACATTCATTAGGCCCTAATCTATGGATTTCACATGACTGGGCAGGGGAGCAGCCATGGGTGGGCCTGGGAAGGCATAGGCCCAACCATTTGGTAGCCAGGCCCACCCATCAGCCAATAAGAATGATTTTCCCCACTAAAGGGCTTTATTACAGATAGAAATACTCCTCAGTTTCATCAGCTGTCCGGGTGGCTGGTCTCAGATGATCCTGCAGGTGAAGAAGCCAGATGTGGAGGTCCTGGGCTTGCACGGTTACACGTGGTCTGCGGCTGGGAAGCCAGTTGGACGTTCTGCCAAATTTTCTGTAGAGAAAATGTACATTCAATTCTCTGGCCACAGCTCTGGTGAACATTCCTGCAGTCAGCATGCCAATTGTGCACTCCCTCAAAATGTAGACATCTGTGGCATTGTGTTGTGTGACAAAACTGCACATTTCAGAGTGGCCTTCTATTGTACCCAGCACAAGGTGCACCTGTGTAATGACCATGCTGTTTAATCAGCTTCTTGATATGCCACAACTCGCAGGTGGATTGATTATCTTGGCAAAGGAGAAATGCTCACTAACAGAAATGGAAACAAATTTGTGCACCAAATTTGAGAGAAATAAGCTTTTTGTGCGTATGGAAAATATCCAGGATCTTTTATTTCAGCTCATGAAACATGGGACCAACACTTTACATGTCAAGTTTATATATTTTTTCAGTATAGTTTTAGAAGACAATTCACTAAATACGTAGTCATTTCATTTTGTCACATGTTTGGTAAACAACAGGTGTAGACTAACAGTGAAATGTTGACCAACAATGGAGAACACAATACAACAATTATAATAATAGGAAAAAGATTGTAGCACAAGGAATTAATACACGATGAGCAATGATAGCTTGGCTAGATACATGGGGTGCCAATACCTAGTCAATGGTAGCTTGGCTATATACATGGGGTGCCAATACCTAGTCAATGGTAGCTTGGCTATATACATGGGGTGCCAATACCTAGTCAATGGTAGCTTGGCTATATACATGGGGTGCCAATACCTAGTCAATGATAGCTTGGCTATATACATGGGGTGCCAATACCTAGTCAATGGGAGCTTGGCTATGTACATGGGGTGCCAATACCTAGTCAATGGGAGCTTGGCTATATACATGGGGTGCCAATACCTAGTCAATGATAGCTTGGCTATATACATAGGGTGCCAATACCTAGTCAATGGTAGCTTGGCTATATACATGGGGTGCCAATACCTAGTCAATGGTAGCTTGGCTATATACATGGGGTGCCAATACCTAGTCAATGGTAGCTTGGCTATATACATGGGGTGCCAATACCTAGTCAATGGTAGCTTGGCTATATACATGGGGTGCCAATACCTAGTCAATGGTAGCTGGGCTATATACATGGGGTGCCAATACCTAGTCAATGATAGCTTGGCTATATACATGGGGTGCCAATACCTAGTCAATGGTAGCTTGGCTATATACATGGGGTGTCAATACCTAGTCAATGGTAGCTTGGCTATATACATGGGGTGCCAATACCTAGTCAATGGTAGCTTGGCTATATACATGGGGTGCCAATACCTAGTCAATGGTAGCTTGGCTATATACATGGGGTGCCAATACCTAGTCAATGGTAGCTTGGCTATATACATGGGGTGCCAATACCTAGTCAATGGTAGCTTGGCTATATACATGGGGTGCCAATACCTAGTCAATGGGAGCTTGGCAATATACATGGGGTGCCAATACCTAGTCAATGATAGCTTGGCTATATACATGGGGTGCCAATACCTAGTCAATGATAGCTTGGCTATATACATGGGGTGCCAATACCTAGTCAATGGTAGCTTGGCTATATACAGTGCAATCTGAAAGTATTCAGACCCCTTGACTTTTTCCACATGTTATTACGTTACAGCCATATTCTAAAGTTGGTTGAATCAGTTTCCCCCCCTCATCAATCTACACACAATACCCCATAATGTCAAAGCAAAAGACAGGTTTTTAGACATTTTTCCTAATTAATTAATAAAAAAACTGAAATATCTAAGTATTCAGACCCTTTACTCAGAACTTTCTTGAAGCACCTTTGGCAGCACTTACACCATCGAGTCTTCTTGGGTATGATGCTACAAGCTTGGCACACCTGTATTTGGGGAGTTTCATTCATTCTTCTCTGCAGATCCTCTCAAACTCTATCAGGTTGGATGGGGAGCGTTGCTGCACAGCTATTTTCTGGTCTCTCCGGAGATGTTCAATCGGGTTCAAGTCTGGGCTCTGGCTGGGCCAGGTGAACCTTTGCCCCAGTCTGAAGTCCTGAGTGCTCTGGAGCAGGTTTTCATCAAGGATTTCTCTGTACTTTGCTCCGTTCATTATTCCCTCGATCCTGACTAGTCTCCCAGTCACTGCCTCTGAAAAACATCCGCACAGCATGATACTGCACCGTAGGCATGGTGTCAGGTTTCCTCCAGAAGTGACGCTTGGTATTCAGGCCAAAGAGTTCAATCTTGGTAACAACAGACCAGAGAATCTTGTTTCTCATGGTCAGAGTCCTTTAGGTGCCTCTTGGCAAACTCCAAGCGGGCTGAACTCAGGAGCTCTGTCAAAGTGATCATCGGGTTCTTGGTCACCTCCCTGACCAATGCCCTTCTCCTCCGATTGCGCAGTTGGCCGGGCGGACAGCTCTAGGAAGAATCTTGGTGTTCTTGGGGACCTTCAATGCTGCAGACATTTTTTGGTACCCTTCCCCAGATCTGTGCCTCATCACAATCCTGTCTCGGAGCTCTACGGACAATTCCTTCAACCTCATGGCTTGTTTTTTGCTCTGACATGCAATGTCAACTGTGGGATGTTATATAGACAGGTGTGTGCCTTTTCAAACCATGTCCAATCAATTGCATTTATCTCAGGTGGACTCAAATCAAGTTGTAGAAACATCTCAAGGAATATCAATGGAAATAGGATGCACCTGAGCTAAATTTCGAGGTTCATAGCAAAGGGTCTGGAATACTAATGTAAATAAGGTTTTGCAAAAATGTCTAAACCTGTTTCCACTTTGTCATTATGGGGTATTGTGTGTAGATTGATGAGGGATTTTTGTTGTTGTTTGTAAAAAAAAAATTCATTTTTACAATAAGGCTGTAACTTATTTTTTTGTTGAAAACGTCAAGGGGTCTGAATACTTTCAGAATGCACTGTATAGACACTAACTATTTCACTTTAAACACTTTGTTATATTTATGCACAAGAGAAGAAGAAGAGGTTGCCCAGCACAAATTAATGTACAAACATGATTTTTCATTACATATTTGTAATTTAGCAGATGGTCTTATCCAGAGCGATTTATAGGACCAATTGGGGTTAATTGCCTTGCTCAAGGCCAAAATGACAGATTTTTGACCTAGTTGGCTCGGGATTCAAACCAGCGACCTTTCAGTTACTGGCCCAACACTCTTAACCGCCAGGCTACCTGTTAAATACATAACACAATACGTGACATAAGTAGAATACAGAACACTTGAAACTTTACAGGACATTTTTCATGATGGAAATTGAAATATTAAAATGTTATTTAAAAAAAGCAGTGGGTAGAGTGGCGTTTCGCAGGCGGTTTGTACGGGCAGTTATACAAGACAGCTTGTGGCTGTTTCTCAGGAGCCTGGTGGTGCAGTTACCTCTTCTTGGAGGGAGCAGGTCATTCAGTGGATGGTGAAGCGTGTGCATGTCCTTCACCAGGTTTACATTTACATTTTAGTCATTTAGCAGACGCTCTTATCCAGAGCGACTTACAGTTAGTGAATACATATATATATATATATATATATATATTTTTTTATACTGGCCCCCCGTGGGAAACGAACCCACAACCCTGGCGTTGCAAACGCCATGCTCTATCAACTGAGCTACATCCCTGCCGGCCATTCCCTCCCCTACCCTGGACGACGCTGGGCCAATTGTGCGCCGCCCATGAGTCTCCCGGTCGCGGCCGGCTGCGACAGAGCCTGGATTCGAACCAGGATCTCTAGTGGCACAGTTAGCACTGCGATGCAGTGCCTTAGACCACTGCGCCACTCAGGAGATCATGTGCACTGCAGCCTGTTCTCGACCTGCTCTGCAGTGACGGGAGCTGTGGTTGGACTGCTCCACCTCTGGAGATGATCCTCAAGGCCCTCCTCTGCACCCTGTCTAGTTGGGCCTGCTGCTTTTTACTGCATCCAACTAACAGCACTCCACTGTATTCCAGACAAGGCCTGGCCAGTGTAGTATAGACTGTGACCAGATCTTCAGTAGGACATTACTGGCAAGAAATGTCAAAAAGGCGTATCGAGGCCTTTCTCACTGGCTGCTCCACTTGTCACCACTGAGGTTAGAGTCTAGATGAAAACCAAGATACTTGGTTGTTGTTACCACTGGTACTTCCTGTCCTCCTAGGATTAGTGGTGCAGGTTGTGGATGGTCTTTATAAAAACATATCTGAATTTCCACAGACTTATTCCCATTCAGGAGCATGTTGTTGGATGTGGTCCACTCTTCCAGCTGCTGTATCTCCAAGCCCATGGAAGTGTCCTCTTCGATGCTGGTTAGTGGTATGGCTTGGGACAGCCCTACATCGTCTGCATACCCAGTGTCCAGAGTGTCACTGAAGACAACTTTTTGGGTGGACATGTGAAGGAGAAACAGATATGGTGAAACCACGTCACCTTGTGGCACACCAGAGGTGACCTCTGACCGAGGGCTAAATGTGCCAGTTGCCATCACACTCTGCCCTCTTTCAGTGGTGTAGCTGTGGAGCCAGGCTAGTAACCTTGGACACAGTTCAATGTCAGACAGATGTTGCAGGAACTTTGCGTGATCTACTCGATCAAAGGCTTTGGACACATTAGCAAGTAACACACTCACCATTCTTGGTTTTATGGAGTCTGTAGCTGCCAGCCAGGAGTGTGTGGCTTTCACAAGGGCGGTAGTAGTGCTGGACACTGGTTAATGGTATGGCTCGGGACAGCCCTACAGTCCTACGGGACAGCCCTACATCGTCTGCATACCCAGTGTCCAGGAGAAACAGATATGGTGAAACCACGCCACCTTGCTTTGGGAGGTAGTCATACTGATTCGTGCACTTAGATAAAACTGTCCCCTGCCAGTAGGAGGTGTTAACAATGTGTTTGATGACAGGGGCTAGATCTTCTGCATGCTCTTGGTAAGCCTTCTCTCGTTTTATGTTTACCTTGGTGTCTTTTTAAATGGCCTATTTGAGAGAAAATCTTTCCACAGTCAGAGCATGAGTAAGGCTTCTCTCCTGTATGTATACGTTCATGTTGTTTTAAGTTGCCAAATTGAGAGAAACTCGACCCACATTCAGAGCAGGAGTAAGGCTTATCCCCTGTATGTATACATTCATGTCTTTTAAAGTGGCCCAGTTGAGAGAAACTCTTTCCACAGTCAGAGCAGGAGTAAGGCTTCTCTCCTGTATGTATACGTTCATGTTGTTTTAACTTGCCAGGTTGAGAGAAACTTGCCCCACAGTCAGAGCAGAAGTAAGGCTTTTCTCCTGTATGTATACGTTCATGTTGTTTTAGGTAGCCCAGTCGAGAGAAACTCTTCCCACAGCCAGAGCAGGAGTAAGGCTTCTCTCCTGTATGTATACGTTCATGTGTTTTTAAGCTGCACAGTTGAGAGAAACTTGCCCCACAGTCAGAGCAGGAGTAAGGCTTCTCTCCTGTGTGTATCCTTTGG
>NW_025540262.1:0-8343 GCF_020615455.1 Coregonus clupeaformis | reverse complement strand
TTTTCTTATCTCCCGACTATTGGATGGTTTCTGTTATCTTGTTGCAGACTTTACTCAAAGTCAGGGCGTAGTCAAATGATGCGCACCTCATCCAACCTGGATCATATTTGTTTTTAATACAGACAGCGCACTGAATCAGCGTACCATGAGTTTTAAACACTTTCAGTGGGAAACTGACCTTGGTATTCCCTTTAGTCCAACCAAAACTCATCCATAGTACCTGTTAGTCTAGATTGTTTGCAGCAGTCTACTCTTATCAGCAACTTATAGTAGTGATTCAACCCCCTGTGTTCCAAATTGCCATGCTCTACCAACTTGAGCCACACGGACCACATATACTTGATCATCTGTTTGATTTCACTTACGGCATGTCAACTGAGCCAGGATCCCAGCCAAACAGATTTAGCTGCCCAGTTCACTCATCTGTGAAATTTATTTATATTTCCCTTGCATGCCTCAGCAAGCTCTTTTTGCCATGATTGTCCTGCTCCTTTATAGCTCGGTAGGTGTATCATACAATGTGTCCATATGGCAGAGACATTCATAACTAGAGTGCAGGCCACCCCTCCCATGATAGATGGACACCCATCTGTACAAAAGCCCACCATTCGAGTCCATGGAATCAGTTTTCTTTGAATATAGCCCAGCCTTTCGTGGAATCGTAACAGAACAATATATAGATGCATAAGAATGCATCCGACATGTAGCGAACAAGAGAAGTCATTGCTGGTTTATCATCCCACCTTTAATGTCCATTTGTAGAGCATAGGTTTTTGAGTCGTTCAGTCAGAACTTCCTCTGGTGCTGGCTATAGCATAAATTATTAGTTTTCACAGTGTTACTAGAAATATTGGTGATTGTCTATACCACTGCTTCTCTACCCACCACCCTTATCAATTGCAGCTGGTAATATCAAAGAGTTATTGCGATAGTGGCTAGTTCGCAGCGTAGTGTGATTAACATTCTACCGTGGAATATTCTTTACGGTCAGTGTACTTCCATGATCTAAAAGTACTCAGGTTAAATTTTAACTTTAGATTTAGGTGTGCATTTTACAATTATTTTGAAACAAGATATATTATATTTATTTATTACATTTATTGCAGAGTTTTGTGTATTCCTATCCACGACCCCTAGTTTAGGAAACTGCTGATCTAGGAAAACACTGGGTTATTCTACAAACAAACCAATCAAGAACAGTACAACAGCTTGAAGCTGAATTCGTGATACCTGACCATTCAACATAATGTTAATTGCCTCCGCCAAGATAATGCGTTTGATTCCCAAATGGCACTATTTTCCCCTTTAGGGGACTACTTTTGAAGAGAGCTTGTAATTAAACTAGTGCTCTATATGAGGAATGGGAGTGCCTATAGCATGAGTTAGCCTAACATACTATATTGGTACTCAAGGAACAGATTTCCACTTCATTTTATTTGTCAGTTCCTACTGTGGTGCACCAAGGTCTGATCCTGCTTATACATTGCCAACCAGTTCTAGTGCTGTAATGTGGTTTCTGTTTCTTGCCAAGTCAGTTGTTATATCACTTTCCCACTAGCCCACATCATCAGCCTTGAAAAATGGCTCAATTGAAAAATATAAATTGCAATTTAAATATTCATGCGTCCCTTTGTCTCCCATCAACCTTTGGGGATCTGTTCTATTCCACTGTAGTTTTGGCAATTTACCCTCATTGCCCCTCCTCATGTCGAAAGTCACCCTGGGCACTTATTCTAGCACAGTCACCCGTTGGCATAATGGCAGCGTTGGCAGAATGTCAAACAGAAAGAGAATTTCTAATTGTCACCATTACACACATATTGAATACCATGACACCAGTTTGCATTGTCTACTTTGGATTAATCCTATAAGTGGCGCTGCATGTATATAAAAGATTGAATGAGATAATTTAATTTCCAGACCTGCTAAATAAACCAATTTAAATGTCAAAATGGGATCGACCTTCCACGTTGATTCTGAAATTGTTTGGGTTCAGTCTGGCTGGCTGTGGCCTTATCTGCCCACTATTAGTTTGAATGTCACTCTGATGAAGATCAACTAACCGAAAGCTCAGCTATAATTAAAATAAATTTGCATCTGTAGAGTGTGCTGAACTTTACTGTTTCTTGGATTCAATACTCGTTTAAAAGCCATTTTAAAACTATTCCCTGGAAGGCTTCTGCCTTTTTTCAGGCACATATCTCTGGAGTCCTCAATGATTGTTTCCTGTCACTCAGCTAAATGCCTGTAGTTATGACATCATTGCTAGGAGTTCATTTTATTGACTGGCTCTCAGCAACGTTCACTGTTACTAAAAACCAACACATCCACAGCTTTATGTCCTGCTATTCCAGATGCATGGACTGTCGGATGGCAGCTTTCAGGCTGTTCTGTTTCCCAAGTGTCAATTATTTCACTCAAATTGGATTGCGCCCTTGAGTGTTATTACTGTAATATTTGAGGGCTCAACATTTGTTTTAATTTTGTCCAATTCCATAGGATAATTGAATGACCACCCTATCTAATTAGCATACAGATATAATTGTTAATAATAATATATTATCTATACATTTCATTTCTGCCCATTACAAAGCCTTACTCATTAGAATGCCCAGTGTTCATCAATAACACATCAAGAGTACCATTGAGTGCAATGTAATGCTACAACCATTCTATGGTGCTTCAATTCCACGACAGCATGTTTTAAGTGGAGGTGCCACGCCACGTTTCATGCTGTGTCTCAGCTTTTTTTGTAAGCCATGTGTCAAATTCCCACATGTACATCACAACTAACAGGTACAGCGGTTAACTTGTCCCCAGCAGTAACTCCCCAGCCTGTGAGCCAGTGGTTCCCACTGAGGATTGGGAGTGTTCAACTAACTGAGCTCCCTGTTTAGCTGCCCATAAATCCTTATGCTCTGCGCTGACATGTTTGCATATCAGCTGGGCGACAGATTGCAGTCTCACAGTCCCTTTAAACAAAGCCCTGAGCAACATGTTCATGGTTCAATATTTCCTTTAAATTCTTTGGTTGAATGTTCTCACTGCTCGAGGTTATCGAAGGAAGCGTAGGGGGTGGATTCATGAAAGTGGATATAGGATCACTTCTCTATTTAATAGACAGACAGACACAAACACACACAAACACTGTGATCCGGCTGTCTGGAGTCGGGTCCTGTCTGGTGGCGAGTGTTCCTGTTAATAATCTCCAGGCTGTCAGAAGCTCTTGTAATTCGCACCTGCATCCATCAGCAATCTGCACTGATCCTGATCATGTCCACCTTCTTCGGAAAATCTGGCAGAACATCCAGTTCCCTGCGGATGCGTTATGCATGAACAGTATGTTTGTCAGCGTATCAGCCTTGAGTTCTAGCGTTAGTTTTGTTGTTTTGCACTTGTTGTTTACCATGTACTCACCTCCGTTTTGTTCTGTCTGCAGTCTCTCACCCGGGCCCACCACAACCTCTGCCCGATGTGGCGGCTGCCAGAGCCATGTCTCGGACCTACCACTCCTCAACGCCCATCGCCACCCGCTCTGTCCCTGGATTATTTGGCCCTCACTTTCAGGAGTCAATTAATAAACACTCACCTTTTCTCTAAGTACCTTGTCCTGGTACTTCTGGGTTCTTAATGGCTTCGTGACAGAGCGATCCATATAATGAACCCGCGGACCTGAATGTATTACTTCATGCCATTACCCATCAGGAGATGTTGGGCCATCGCCGGCGCTGGTACCTACAGATATCGCGTTGTCAGTTCGAACCTTTCCGTCTGGGAAATTTGGTCGCAAGTTTCCGGTGGAGGATCCACTACCGGTTTCACCCATCTCGCCTGCCGCTTAAGTAGCTGTGTCCTTCCGTGAGCCAGGGTTCAGCCGCCGGATAGATATGAGGGAGCTGGGAAGATGCCGTTCCTTCCTTATGCAGTGTGGATTAGTCATTAGATCACCTGGCCCTATGCACGCTCATAGACAGGCTGGAGGTTGCCTTTGTGATTGCGTTGCTGCGTGGTAGAGCGCTGGAGTAGGGCTTCAGCCGTTAGAACACAAACCCCTGCATGGCTTCATACCAGGGTTCACGGCCGAGATGAGAGCTCTTCACCATTCCGTCCGAGGAAGAGCGCGGCTAAACCCTATTTTCGCTTCACCAACCATGGCGTGCGTTCGTGTTTGAGTTCAAAGGCGTTGGCTGCTGAAGTGGGTGGAGAGTCTGCAAGCGGCCTTTTACCAGGGTCTGTCGGGCAGCTCAGGGTTGAGTTGATCTCCTATCCGGAGCCCTAGTGGCCTGAGACAGCAGTGGCACCCATCTGCGGGTGGATGCCATCGAGGGGAGAAGCAGTAAGGTCCGTCCAGTCAGTCAGCTTCTCAGTTCCCAGTCGGGTCGGTGGTGGACAACACTCGATCATTCTCACACGATTAGTGGAGGTCCCCATAGATTCTAACCCATGCAAGTGCGTCGGGTTAACCAAGGAGCGTCAACATAGATTAGACCAACTGCACCCATTTCTGCTGCGCCAGCTCAGGACATTACATCTCCACTGTTCCGGCGGTCGTCTACTGCCCGGCTCGCTCAAAGTTGGGAGACTTTTAGCAAATGATTTCAACCTCTCAGTACCTCTGTCAGTTATGTTTCCCTGACTACCCTTGTGAACAGGAATCAGTTGAATTCGGATTCAGTCGATGGAAGCTTTCTTGATGCAGGTTGGTGAACAGCTGGGGCTTTCCAAGGAGCAATTGCGGAAGCCATTAGGCGACCACTCTGGTGGCAGTAGTCTGCGTATCACGATGAGACTGGGGTTAAAGATGCGGTTGTCGGGGAATCATTCTGGGATGATTTCATTCTTCATTCTGCCGTCTTCCATGTTCCTCTAGTTTTGTAGATACCCCTGGCTGAAGGGAACACGTTCCACCGTTCGATTGGGTGGCCAGGCCGGAAGTACTTGAGTTGGGCCTTGATTGTCATGCCTAACTGTCTCATTTGCCCTGCCCCCATTAGGTTCCCAGTCAGGTGATTGAGGCTAAACCCCCAGATTTGTCCTTTGAACATATCACGATTTGGGGAAGTTTTCCCAGTAAGCAGGGCTCTGTCACTCCCCTCCCCACCCACCATATGATTGTGCCATCAACCTGGTCCCTGGAGCTGTCTACCCCAAGGGAAGGTTATACAGTATCTCCCGACCTGAACGTGAGGCGTTGAGGACCTACATCAAGGAGTCCCTGCTTCCCACTGGTCTCGTTCGTCCCTAAATCACCATCACCCCTGAGGAATGGGATTCTTCTTTGTGAGTGAAGGATGGCTCTCTTCACCGTGTATTGATTATATTCGGGGTTAATACATCACGTCAAAACAAGTATCCCCTGCCCTTGATGAGTTCTGCCTTCGACTCCTTACGAGATTTTTATCATTACCTCGCAATCTATCACTGGTCCCGGATCGGGGGATGAGTGGTTGTTGAGTTTCAATACACCGATGGTCACTTGAGTATCCAGGTGATGCCGTTTGGACTACCATGTCAGCGGTATTCCAGTATGTGAACGGCGTCTAGGGGGATACGTTCCCGGTCTCTTTGTGTTTGTTTACCTGGATGACATTTCTGATCTTCTCGAAGGAACCTTCCGACCACGTCCAGCATGTCCGGCCGTTCTGCAGCGATTGTTGGAAATCGTATTCGTGGGCCGAGAAGTCCGGTTTCCGCCACTGACATCCTTTCTAGGGTACATCATCTCAGGGGAAAGTTAGGATGACCAGGAGAAGGTTACAGTTCTGGAATGGGCCCACCCGGTCAAAGATTGCAGCTCCAGAGATTTTTGGGATTTGCAATTTCTACGCAGATTCATCCGGATCCCGTGTAGCCCTCCGTAACCCCCTTGACTTCCAGTATCCAGACCTTCAAGTGAGATCAGGAGGCGGGATCGTTTCTGGTTGAAAGTCTGCTTGCCCGATTCTCTATCTCAGCCGGACCGGCCGTCCAGTTAAGTCTTTAGGTAGCCGCGTCCTGATGTAGAGTTAGCGCCATCCTGTCGCGCGTGCTCCGGACATCAGCTCCCATCTCTATGCCTCTGTCGCCTTTCGCCTGCGCAGGGGAATTACGATGTGGGTAACAGGGCTTCTCGCGGTGAAACTTGCCTTGGAGTAAACTCCCACTGGTTGGAGGCGGAGCAACCGTTTATTGTCTGGACTACCTGAAATCTGTTCGTGCGTAAAGTCAGCGTCTCCCAACTCCCGTCAGGCCAGGTGGGCGTGTTTTTAGGACGGTTCAAGTTTGCCCTGACGTTCCGACCTGGATCTAAGCGCAGCACGGCTGGGGCCCTTCAATCCCCAGGTCTTCTCCAAGACGGAGGAGAGTGGGCCCCAAGGCCGAGACAATTCTCCCCAGGCTGCGTATTAGGGCAGTTGTATGTGGAAGATTGAGGAGGAGGTGCTGGCGACCGGATGGCCGTCAGTGAGTCCCACCGATCGGTTGTTTGTGCCTTAGTCGTTCATCCTGCTGTCCTCAAATGGTCCCATGACTGTTTGTCACCTATGGGCGTGGCTCGACTAATGGCGTTTCTTCGCAGGCGTTTTTGGTGGCCTGCCATGCCGGGGATACTCGGGGTTTGTTGCTGCCTGTCGGTGTGTGTGCCAATAAGAGTACCAATCGGCCCAGCTCTGACTACTCCCCCCTTCCCTATTCCGCGACCATGGTCGCATCCCACCTGGACTTCCGTCACTGGAGTTTGCCCGCTTCCCACAGGGAGGTGCGTTCTGACAGATCGTGACAGATTCAACAGAGTTCGCCCACTTTGTGCCTGTTGCCCAGCTTCCCTCTGCCTCTAAGGCATCCGAGATCCTGGTTAGGGGGAGTTTTTCAGATCCACAGTTTGCCCAGTGATATATATTTCACGTGGCCCTCAGTTTACCTCTACTGTCTGGAAGTCCTTCTGTTTGGCCATTGGGCTACAGTCAGTCTCGCATCTGGTTTTCACCAATCCGTACGGAGAAGGCCAACCAGAAGATGGAATCACCGCTACGCTGTCTGGTCTCTTCACACCTCCTGGGTCTCTCAGTTGCCTTGGGTTGATATCCACCAATACTCTTCCTCATCTGCCACCTGGGATGTCTCCCTTCCAGTGCCTTATATTTACCACCTCCCCTGTTTCCTTCTCAGGAGAAGGAGGTCTCAGTGCCTTCTATTTCAGCCCATATTAATCGTTGCCACCGGACCTGGCATCGGGCAGGCCTCATGGAGACCCCAGACTGATGTCACCAGCCGAATCGTGCGGATCCCGCCTCCACCTGCCATCGGAGATAGGGTTGATTTGGCCACACGAGATCTTCCATTCTGATGTTGAGAGTTGTTGCCGAAGTTCATTGGTCCGTTTGTGGTGGAGGGGGGGTGATCAATCCAGTGGCAGTTAGAGCTCAGAGCTACCGGGGACGCTCAGGAGTCCATCCCACCCTTTCATGTCTCCTGCCTCAGGCCTGTCCTCTTCAGTCCTCTGTTGCCTCCTCCGCCTCCTCCTCCTCCTCCTCGGATGATCGGGAGTGGTCCTCCCTACGTCGCGGCATCATGGATTCCAACGGGCGAGGCCTGGGGTTTTGTATCTGGAAGTGGACTGGGAGGGTTATGTCGTGAGGAGGAGTTGGATTCCTTGGTGACAAGTCCTAGGCAACGACCTCATCATAATTTCCTCATCTCCGAAGTCCCCTCGTTAAATCGGAAAATTTTTAACGATCCCGGCTGTCTGAGTGGGTCCTGTCCTGGTGACGAGTGTTCCTGTTCGTAATCTCCAGTTTCCCGGGAGTTCGAACTCGGCGCTCTTGTGTTCGCACCTGCATCCCATCAGCAATCTGCACACCTGGTCACAATCATCACCCTTCTTGAGGCTCTGGCAGGTTTTGTCCCAGTTCCTGCGGATGCGTTAGCCATGAACAGTATGTTTGTCAAGGCGTATCAGCCTTGAGTTCTAGGTTGGTTTTGTTGTTACCTTGTTATTCTGTGTACTCACCCCTCCGTTTTGTTCTGTCTGCAGTCTCTCACCGGGACCTTCACCCCAACCTTCTGCCCGATGGTGGCGGCTGCCGAGCCATGTCTGACCTACCACTCCTCAACAACCATCCACCCCCCCCTGGATTATTTCAGCCTCACTCGAGTCAATTAATAAACACTCACCTTTTTTCTCTAAGTACCTTGTCCTGGTCTGCTTCTGGGTTCTGAGGCGTAGTAAACCGTACAAACCACTCCTCTTTCTCTCTCCTGCGCTCTCTCTCTCTCTCTCTTTCTCTCCCTCTCTCTCTCTCTCTCTCTCTCTCTCTCTCTCCCTCCCTGTCCCGCTGTCCTGTCTCCCTCCACCTTCATAGTCTG
>NW_025540261.1:0-8369 GCF_020615455.1 Coregonus clupeaformis | reverse complement strand
TGGGACATCAATTAAGCAGTGCAAGGACAAGCAGAAACGGATGTATATGGGAAATATATTGTGAACTTGTCTCTAAGTTATTCCAATGGTAGGCCTATCATAGTCTGGTTGTCAGTCTGTTTAACTAACAGTTAACAGCTCTCTACTTGCTGGAGGACCCAGTGTACCTCCTCACAGTATTTATGCCAGTATTAAATATCTGAAGGCAAATGCACAAACACGGAGACATCTGAGGTAACCAAATACTGTATATGAGCAATGTTGTATGTTTTATAGTGTTCTTATTGGGTTAGCTAAGGCTTAATGCCCGAGCCAGATAGCATATTATTCTGTTGAAATAGAGATATTTTGATGCCTGACAATTAGAAACCATGTAAACTGTATCATTTGAAATGTAGGCTTTCTAAATACATTTGCAAGGCATTCTTGCCAATTACAGTTTTCTCAATCGCTTTGGTGCATTTTCACATCATCTAACATGTGCAAAATAATAAGTGCATTTCTCAAACAATTTGTACAACCATTTGCAATATACAATAGATATGTTTCTAAAGCTAGTCAGTCACTAAAATCTTTTTACATCTCTCGTAAATATTCATGCCAATGATCATGTCAGTGTCATCAGAATGATAAGTCATTGAGTCATTGTTCACAAAACTGGTTGTCAAAATGTTTAGGCATGTTGTCAATGAACTGTGTGCTCCGACATTATTACCTAGTGTAAACTTAGGCTACAGTTTGGATGACAGTTACTGTGTTAAAAATGCTGGAGACTGCACTTCTGTGGCATATATCAATTTCAACAATTACTATTTACGTATTACTGTTGTGGGTTATTGATTGAAAGAGACTGACAACCCACGGGCCACAAAGGAAAAAATCTAAATTAGAAAACCGAAACCACCCCTAAGGCACAACTTTTGCCCACAAGCACTGTTCTAGTGCTGTCACATCAGGCGTTCCCTGTCATGCCTATTCTCATCCTCACACCGATATTTTCCTTCCAATGCAACGTGGAAAGAATCTTTTGGAATGCCTTATCCATCCTCTGCTGGGCATCTACTGTAAATTGTCCTCACATACTGCATCCATTGCAGCCAGCAGGGTCATCTGTGTGTGCTGGCTACGATCACATTACCTTCCACCTCCATGCTGAAAAAACTCCTCAATTGGGTTAAGGAATGGTGAATAAAGGTGGGAGGAATTCTATGACATCCTCAGGTGGGTCACAAACCATTGCCTTATGATGTTTGATCATGAAACTCACATTATCACAAATGACCACATACTTTGGCAAATCCTCTCTAAACAGACCCCTCTCATCATCAGGGATGAACCCTATGAAGAGTCTCTAAAGTTGAGTAGATGCTGGGTGTTGTATGGCCTAAAAGGGGGGATATGGGGTTGAACACCATGCTCGAAATAGCAGCACACATGTTGATATTTCCTCCCGTTAACCTAGCAAATCCACAGTAGCTCTGTGACCGATATATTCCCCCTTCTGCATTTGGTCAGGTTAGATTAGCCTCATCCACGTATACAAAGTTGTGAGAGAGGGTTCATTGATTTAACTCCATTATCGCTATATCCCAGAACACACAGTTGAATTTGTTTTGGTAAGGAAGAGTGACATAAAATATACATATATTGCATGTTCCTTCCCCACCTTATTGAAATGTGTGTGTTTATACTTACTGTACTATGTAACACTATAAAATGTTGCTGTAAAGTAGTTACATAGATATATGTTTTACCTGTACATACTGGTACCTGTGGCTCCTTAACTCTGTCCTCATTCCTTTGGGAATGGTACTTGTTCTAGCTGTTTCATACTCATCTGGTTTCTATGCAGCACCCTGTCGATGGTTGAGATGCTAACTTCGTATGGATGTTTTCAAAGACATCGTTGTCTTCTATAATGGTCCTTTGTATTTCCCTGAGGCTCATGGCATTGTTTGCTCGGACCATGGTGGAAATGCGCCTCCTGTTGAGGTGTGAAAGGCGTCCTCTGCCACCGGTTTGAGTTAATCTTGCAGTCCTATGTGTGGAAAAATGCAGTGATGCATCGCACACTTTCACATAGACAAAAACTATGCGAACACACATTTTACTGTAAAACATACAGGTGGGTGCATATGAGTTGCAGTATGTATCTGTATAGATATATTTCTGTATGCTGTGAAATACAAGTGGACTACTGTAATATGAAGCATTGTAGGAAGTATACAGTATACTGCTTATATACAGTAACAGTGCACTGTACATTGGTGGACATACCTGTTCTCTCTCTATTTGTACTATTGAACACGTTGATCTCCCTATTTCACCCTTCACCCGCCTCAGCCATTGTAAGGCCATGATTGACAACATGGTCTACAATAAGTGGCCCATATGTCATCAGATATGCGCCTATGTCCTCTTCTGCCTCTTCCTCTGTTTTCCTTCTGCATCCTTGCTCCCTCTTCTTCCCTCCTCTTGGCTGTTGACCCTGTTCGTTTCCTGGTCCATCCTGAAAATTGCAACTCTGTGTTGTGGTCTGTGTATATATGCTTGCCAATTGATTCTTCATGAATCACCTTTGACATTTACCTTTAGTTGATTGTTGGTTGAACTAACACTTTACATTCCTTCATGAGTGAGGTTTAATTTCACCTGCACATTCCATTCGTTTTTTGTACACACGGTCTAATAGAAATGTGGCAAATCTATGTTTGACAGTTTTATGACAAATAGTTCAACAATTTTTGCATGTAGTAAACTATGCAAGAACTAATGCCTAGATGTTTTGAGGTTAAGACTATTCAACGAAGAACCATCTACTATATTTTGATCAACATGACACCCAGGCAAGTGAAAATGTGGAAAAAGCTACCTTGTACATTATCAATTTTAATTGTACAAAAGCAATTGCAATTTGTTCAAGGAGTAATATTGCTTTAATGATGTGCACAAGTGACTAGATGATTTGGGTTTACAATAGTATCAAATTGCACTTTTATCTAATGCACCGCGACTGAGAAAAACT
Source organism: Coregonus clupeaformis (assembly GCF_020615455.1). NCBI lineage: Eukaryota > Metazoa > Chordata > Actinopteri > Salmoniformes > Salmonidae > Coregonus > Coregonus clupeaformis. The sequence continues at coordinate 5,344 of NW_025540261.1, read as the reverse complement.
GTAACAAACTATGTCTATTTTAAATCCACAATGAAAGGGGGGTTGAACAGGCTAGTAATAGGGGTTACTTCATTTTTAGTAGCTAATTTTAGAAAAGAAGGGTCCAGATTGTCTAGCCCAGCTGATTTGTAGGGGGTCCAGATTTGTAGCTCTTTCAGGACATCAGCTATCTGAATTTGGGTGAAGGAGCCCATGAGCAAGTTGCAGCGGAGGGTGCAGAGCTGTAGTGGCGGGGTAGTGGTAGCCAGGTGGAAAGCATGGGCAGCTGTAGCAAAATGCTTATTAGAGTTCTCCATTGCTCCCGTGAATTTATCGGTGGTGACAGTGTTTCCTAGCCTCAGTGCAGTGGGTAGCTGGGAGGAGAATTGCTCTTATTCTCCATGACTTTACAGTGTCCCAAAACCTTTTGGAGTTAGTGCTACAGGATCACAAATTTCTGTTTGAAAAAGCTAGCCTTTGCTTTCTAACTGATTGTGTATATTGGTTCCTACTTCCCTGAAAGTTGCATATCGCGGGGCTGTTTGATGCTAATGCAGTACGCCCTGGGGATGTTTTTGTGCTGGTCAAGGCCAGTCAAGTTTGGGGTTGAACCAGGGGCTATATCTGTTCTTAGTTCTGATTTTTTTTGAATGGGCATGCTTATTTATGATGGAGAGGAAAGCACTTTTGAAGAACATCGGGCATCCTCTACTGATGGAATGAGGTCAATATCCATCCAGGATACCGGGTCAGGTCAATTAGAAAGGCCTGCTCGCTGAAAGTGTTTTAGGGAGCGTTTGACAGTGTATCCTGTAGCTTCAGTTGATGAGCATGGCGCACGCCGCCAGGGTTGGCGGTTCGATTCCCACGGGGGGCCTGAAAAATGTATGCACTGGATATGAGTGTCTGCTAAATACTAAGTATAAATGTATCCATGTCTACATTTTAATTTGGTCAGGAAGGATGCTTCTTGGTAAATGGTCTTATTGCAAATTGTCTAAATATATATATATATACTTATACATTACCGTTCAAAAGTTTGGGGTCACTTAGAAATTCATTTTTTTGAAAGAAACGCAATTATTTTGTCCATTAAAATAACATCAAATTGATCAGAAATACAGTGTAGACATTTAATGTTGTAAATGGCTATTGTAATTGCACAACTAGGCAAAGAGGACAAATACATTAGAGTGTCTAGTTTGAGGAAACAGGCGCCTCACAGGTCCTCAACTGGCAGCTTCATTAAATGGTACCCGCAAAACACCAGTCTCAACGTCAACTTAGTGAAGAAGGCGTCGGGATGCTGACCTTCTAGGCAGAGTTGCAAAAAAAAAAGCCATATCTCAGACTGGCCATCTTAATCTTTTCTTTTTATTGCCAGTCTAATACCTCACATCCAGTTGCCTCTTCACTGTTAATGAGGGATAAAGTTCACATGTATTTGTCCTCTTGCTCAGTTGTGTGCAGGGGCCTCCCACTCCTCTTTCTGTCTGGTTAGACCCAGTTTGCGCTGTTCTGTGAAGGGAGTAGTACACAGCGTTGTGCGAGATGTTCAGTTTCTTGGCAATTTCTCGCATAGAATGGCCTTCATTTCTCAGAACAAGAATAACTGGCCGAGTTTCAGAAGAAAGTTATTTGTTTCTGGCCATTTCAAGCCTGTAATCCAAGCCACAATTGCTGATGCTCAGAATCTGAACTAGTCTCAAGAAGGCCAGTTTTATTGCTTCTTTAATCAACTGTAGTTTTCAGCTGTGCTAGCATAATTGCAAAGGGTTTTCTAATGATCAATTAGCCTTTTAAAATTATAAACTTGATTATGAAGCACAACGTGCCATTTGGAACACAGGACTGATAGTTTGCTGATAATACCTCTATACCCTATGTAGATATTCCATTAAAAATCACTTCCATTCAATAGCCATTTACAACATTAACAATGTCTACAGTGTATTTTTGATCAATTTGATGTTATTTTAATGACAAAAAAATAATTTTCTTCGAAAACAAGGACATTTCTATGTAGCCCAAACTTTTGAGCGGTAGTGTATATATAACACATATTTTTTTTTCATTCTATGTCCAGTAAGAGTTTGATCTGATGCTTGTGATTCACTTTCTGCCTGGATCATGCCTCAGATCTAACTGGGAAGTATTTTGCAACGCCAGGGTTGTGGGTTCGTTTCACGGGAGTATAAAAAAAAATATATATATGTATTCACTGCTAACTGTAAGTCGCTCTGGATAAGTGCATCTGCTAAATGACTAAAATGTAAATGTAAGTATGATTCAGCTTTCTACCTGGCCTGAAGCATTTTCTCTTCCGAATCTGCCAATATTATGAGTTCCTTGTAAGCCAAACATGGTAGGCCTGAAGCGGCAGTTACACCTACCTGGTGCTACATGCCAAACAAGCCTATTTTAAGCGTGTTGTTTTGCATGCTCGATGTGGATTCATCTGGATCATAACAGGCTCATAGTGTTGTGGTCTTTAGCATTGATGACAGAGGCTGTGGTCATAGAGCCTTGTGGTCTTCAGAGGCCCATTATGATATGCTGGAACATGGTCAATTAAGAGACAGTTGTGACGTTAACTCATTTATTTAATGATCACTTTGTTCATCTTACCAGGTTGGTGGTTTACTGGGAACTAATGAATGATATAGTCTTATATTGGTTTATCTTGTCAGAGAACACGCTGCAGGCCTGACATAACAGTTACAAGGTTGTCTGGGCCAAACCACGCTGCAGGACGGTATGTTGCATCATACTTCAGATCCCCTTCTACGATATCGGCAAATTAAACTTAATTATTTCCTACACTCTAAAAACGAAAATGGTTCCAGGATATCCTTTAGGGGTTCTTCAAATTAAAACTGTGAGCAACCTCTATAAGTTCTTCAAAAAAAACCCCTTTTATTGGATCCTCGAAGAACCTTTTGAATAACCTTTGAGGAATTTTTTTAACTACCCCCTTCCCCTATTATAATTATAATAATTATTTTTACAAATAATAATATGCATAACAATAACAACAATAACACAATATTTTAGTTGTCGAGTGTTTATTATGATTTTAGTGGCAAAGCAGAATAAACAAATCTAAATATAATTTAAACTCCCAGCAGAGCCCCAAGTCCAATGGGTACAGTGGAAAACAATATTTGATACACTGCCGATTTTGCTTAAGTTCTGCTACTTACAAAGCATGTAGAGGTCTGTAATTTTTTATCATAGTACACTTCAACTGTGAGAACGAATCTAAAACAAAAATTCCAAAAATCACATTGTGATTTTTAAGTAATTCATTTGCTTTTTATTGCATTAGATAAGTATTTGATACATCAGAAAAGCAGAACTTAATATTTGGTGCAGAAACCTTTGTTTGCAATTACAGAGATCAGCCACGTTTCCCTGCTGGGTCTTGACCAGGTTTGCACACACTGCAGCAGGGATTTTGGCCCCACTCCTCCATACCACCTTCTCCAGATCAGCCAGGTTCCCGAGGGCTGTCGCTGGGCAATACGGACCTTCAGCTCCTCCAAAGATTTTCTGTGGGTTCAGGTCTGAAGACTGGCTAGAGCCCTCCAGACGAGATGCTTCTTACGAGCCACTCATGGTTGCCCTGGCTGTGTGTTTCGGGTCGTTGTCATGCTGGAAGACCCAGCCACACCCATCTTCAATGCTCTTACTGGGGAAGGAGGTTGTTGGCCAAATCTCCATACTCTTCCATCCTCCTCTCAATACGGTGCAGTCGTCCTGTCCCCTTTGCAGAAAAAGCATCCCCAAATAATATTTCCCACCTCCATGCTTCAGGTTGGGATGATGTTCTTGGGGTTATTCTCATCCTTCTTCTTCCTCCAGTGAGTGGTTTAACCAAATCGCTCTATTTTTGTCTCATCAGACCACATACCTTCTCATTCTCCTCTGGATCATCCAGATGTCATTGCAAACTTCAGGCAGGCCTGACATCGCTGGCTTGAGCAGGGACCTTGCGTCGCTGTGATTTTAATCCATACGGCGTAGTGTGTTACTAATGGTTTTCTTTATTTCCCCAGCTCTCTTCAGGTCATTGACCAGGTCCTGCCGTGTAGTTCTAGGCTGATCCCTCACCTTCCTCATATTATTATCCACGAGGTGAGAACTTGCATGGAGCGCAGGCCGAGGGTGATTGACCGTCCATCTTGAACTTCTTCCATTTTCTAATAATTTCGCCAATAGTTGTTGCCTTCTCCTGGCCTTGCCTATTGTCTGTAGCCCATCCCAGCCTTGTGCAGGTCTACAATTTCAACCCTGATGTCCTTAGAGCGCTCTGGTCTTGGCCATTGTGGAGAGGTTGGAGTCTGTTTGATTGAGTGTGTAGACAGGTGTCTTTTATACAGGTAACGAGAGTTCAAACAGGTGCAGTTAATACAGGTAATGAGTGGAGAACAGGAGGGCTTCTTAAAAGTAAAACTAACAGGTCTGTGAGCCCGGAATTCTTACTGGTTGGTAGGTGATCAAATACTTATGTCATACAATAAAAATACAAATTAATTACTTAAAATTCATACAATGTGATTTTCTGGTTTTTGTTTTAGATTCAAGTCTCACACAGTTGAAGTTACCTATATAAAATTTACAGACCTCCCCGAGTTTGGTGGTAGTCTCCATACTACATGTCCCACCATTACATATTTTTATTTGTCTGTTTCAAATTAAAATATCCTCAAACAGATCTTTATTATCCATTGTCAGTGAAACATATATTTACTGCCACAGACATACCTAACTCTGAAACACTATTCACCTAACAGGCAATCAAATAATTATTTGACAACATGTAAGCTATATTTCAACTGCAAATGTTTTTTGAAAACATAAATACATTTGCCAATAATCACTTGCTGTCTTTCAAATACATTATTTAAAGTTGTTGGAATGGTTCTATATAGATCTTTAAGGGAGTGTCATATATTCGAAGCAAGCAATAAAACCCTTTATGGTTTATCCAAAATCTTTTCTAAAGTATAGTGAGTGACTGTGTGCAGTAGTGTTGACTTATTTATACCTACAGATGGCATATATAGAAAGATTTCTTAAGAATCAATTTACATAAAACAATTTTGTACCAAGATTAGCCAAAAACATGTGTTCTTAGGGAAATGCTTAGGGTGTTGGGGTGTGGCAATTACCTGGAAAAGGTATATAAAACGTCTGAAAAACGCAGATACGCTCTGTCTCTGACCACATAGCAGACTGCTTCTACCAACTCCAGAATCTCCAGGTTAGTTAACTTTATCTCACTGGCGTCCTTGGAGGAGGGGTTTTCTAGACAATGTGTGTCTGCTTCTGTCTTGCTCTTTGTAGTCTACCGGCCAGGTAC
>NW_025540260.1:0-8383 GCF_020615455.1 Coregonus clupeaformis | reverse complement strand
CGAAGGGCTTCTTTAAGGTTCTAGATAAACACCTTTTGTTCTATAATGTAGTGCACTACAGTGCAATAGGTGCATTTGACATAACCAGTGTTTGTTTCATGACTGTTGGGAGCATTGTTCCTATGTCCCAAAAATAATAATCCCTGCCTCTCCTCACACCTCCTACTCCTCCCTCCTTCTCCTACTCCCTCCTCTCCTACCTCTTCTCCTACTCCCTCCCTCCCTCCCTCCTCCTTTCCCGCCTCCTCCTCCTACCTCCCTCCTCCTACCCTCTCTCTCTCCACTCTCCCTCCACCTCCTCCTACTCTCCTCCTACCCTCCTTCCTCCTAGCTCCTTCCTCCCACTCTTCCCTCCTACTCCTCCCTCCTCTCACTCCTTCCCCATCCTCCCTCCTACCTTCTCTCCCCCTCCTCCTACCTTCCCACTCCTCCTACTCCTTCCTCCTACTCTCTCTCCTCCTTCTCCTACTCCTCCCTCCCAACTCCTCCTCCAGCCCCTCTTCTCCCACTCCTACTCCTCCCTCTCACTCCTCCCTCCTCCTACTCCTCCCTCCTCCTACTCCTTCTCCCTTCTCCCTACTCTCCTATCTCCCTCCTACCTTCCTCCTACCCCTCTCCTACTCCTCCCACTCCTGCACCTTACTCCTCCTTCCTCCTCCTCCTCCTCCTCCTCCTTCCTCCTCATCCCCTCATCCTCCTCCCTCCTCCTCCTCCTCCTCCTAACTCCCTCCTCCCCTACCCTCCTACTCCTCCTCCTACTCCTTCTCCTACTCCTCCTCCTACCCTCCTTCCTACACCCTCCTCCTTCCTCCTCCTCCCTGCCTCCCCTTACTCCTCCTCCTTCCTCCACCTCCTCCTTTCTCCTCCCTCCTCATCCCTCCCTCCTCCTCCTCCCTCCTCCCTCCTCTCTTACTCCTCCTCCCTCTGCCTTCCTCCTCGATCCTCCCTCCCTCCTCCCTCCTCCTCCTCCCTGCAGGTGGACAGCTGCCAATAGCCTATGAGGCAGCTCAGAAACCCGGTCCCAGGGCTGGTCAACTGTCCCATTAAGACCAGTCTCAACTCCACAGCCAGACCTAAGTTTGACGCCTCCCAGGTACCCACGCTACAGCCAGACCTAGCTTCATGGACGGTCTCAGGTACCCACGCCACAGCCAGACCTGTGCTTCATGGATGCCTCCCAGGTACCCACGTCAATAAGAAGCCAGGGAATTACACCCCACGTCACAGCCAGGAATTACACCAGCCACAGCCAGGGGAATTACACCTCACATCACAGCCAGGAATTACACCCCCACGCTACAGCCAGGGAATGCACTGCATATCACAGCCAGGAATTACACCCTAATGGTCACAGCCAGGAATTACACCCCACTTCACAGCCAGGAATTACACTCACGTCACAGCCAGGGAATTACACCACGTCACAGCCAGGAATTTACACCCCATCACTGCTGTTCAGGGAATTACACTGAATATCACAGCCAGGAATTACACCCCACATCAAGCTAGGAATTGAATTCACGTCACAGCCAGGAATTACACCCCACGCCACAGCTAGGAATTACACCTCAATGTGGCCACAGCCAGGGTGTAATCCACCTCCCACGTCACAGCCAGGAATTGCACCCCCACGCTGCCAGCCAGGGAATTACACCTACTTAACAGCTAGGAATTACACCCTACGTCACAATTAGGAATTACACCCCACGTCACAGTCAGGGAATTACACCCCACGCCACAGCCAGGAATTACACTCAACATCATATCTAGAAAGCAACACTTGAACATCACAGCTAAGGGAATGACACCCCATGTCAGCAGCCAGGAATTCACAATCTTACGCTACAGCCAGGGAATTACACCCCCACGCCACAGCCAGGAATTACACCCTAATGCCACAGCCAGGAATTACACTCTACGTCACAGCCAGGAATAACACCTCACATCAGCAGCCAGGAATTCACTCGGGCCATCACAGCTAGAGAATTCACACCCCACGCCACAGCCAGGGGAATTACAATTCTACATCACAGCCAGGAATTACACTAACATCACAGTTTCAGAGAATTACACTCCCACGTCACAGCTAGGAAATTACACCTCACGCTACAGCCAGGAATTACACTAACATCACAGTTATGAGAATTACAATTCCACGGCCACAGCCAGATAATTACACCCACATCACAGCTAGGAATTACAATTACGCTCACAGCCAGGGAATTACACCCCACGTCACAGCCAGGGAATTACACCACACGTCACAGCTTGTGAATTCACACCCACATCACACAGCTAGGGAATTACAAAATACTATCACAGCTATAGGAATTACACCTCACATCACAGCCAGGATTTATACCCCCACTGGTTCACACACACAATAAACACAGGCAGGCATGGTGATAACATGCTGCATACCACACCTGTGACAGGTGGTGTGTTAGAAAGTCATACGCACAAACTAGAATCTGGACAATTTTTTTCACAGTTGCCCGTGTCCTAACATAGACCAGCCACATAGCTGTAGCAATCCTAACATAGAGACAGTTAGCCCACAGCTGGGTTCAGTGTCCCCCAACATAGAGACAGCAGATGTTAGCCACAGCCGGCCCAGTGTCCACCAAAGCGACAGTTAGCTTCAGCTGTCTAGTGTCCAATTTTGTCGTATTCTCTAAAGTAAAACTCTGTAGCTACAGACTCAGGATGCAGAGGAGACAGAAGGGGGAGTATTTATTTAATTGACTCAAATGTGGGAAGTAGGATAATCTAGAGACTTGGAGGCTGGCAGTGGAGGAGTTGGTGGAAGTGACAGGCAGATCTACGATGTTACCGAACCCACCACGACCAGGCATGGTGGGGTGAATGTTCCATGAGAATAACTGTAGACAGACAAACGGAGGCATACACAAAAAGTGTGCATAAACAACAAACGACCCCCTACAAACTTGAGGTTGATATTGACACAACATACTGTTCATGGCTACCCAATCCGGGCAGGGAATGGATGTCAGGGTTTGAGCTAATGAAGTGAGAGGTGATGATCAGACCAGGTGCCAGATAGCTGATGAGATGCAGGTGCGGGTAATAGAGAGGATCTCCCGCCAGCTTCTTTCGCCTTAGTAACCAGATGTGTGCTGCTCAGGAACCCAGGAAACAGACCCTAGACAGAAAACTGCAACACAGGCAGAGCCAGACTCATAGGTATTGTGATTCATGACACTAATATAGAGAGCATGCTAGAAGGTTATTTTCACAGCTGTCTAGTGTCCCAACATAGAGACACACATTAACAACTGTCTAGTGTCCAAACATAGAGACAGTTAGACAGTTATTTTTCACAGCTGTCTAGTGTCCTAACATAGAGACAGTTATTTTCACAGCTGTCTAGTGTCCTAACATAGAGACAGCTATTTTTTCACAGCTGTTCAGTGTCCTAACATAGAGAGGAAAAATATAAAGATCCAGTCCATTTACAAAATTGGAGGCCACTTACACTTCAGTAGTTAGATGCAAAATCCTAGCAAAAATGTATAGTTTTATAGAATTAAAAAGGTATTGTCGGATATTATTCATCTAATCAGACAGGTTTTTTACATGGAAGACATTGGAGACAATATAAGGCAAGTATTGGAAACAATAGGAATACTCATGGGAAAATATAGAAAACCAGGCCTCATATTCATAGCAGACTTCAAAAGGTATTTGATAAAGTTCTATCAATTTATATATAAATGCCTGGAGTGATTTCAATTTGGAGAATCTCACAAAATGGTTCAAAATCTGGTATAGTAATTAATGGCTATTTCTCAGGAAAGTTTTAAACCAGTTTCAAGAGGAGGAAGTGTATGTTCACTATCATGAATATTTATTTATTGTGGCTTACTTAGGATGTTAGCTATTAAAATCAGATCTAATAATATCAGAGGATTAGGGAATACAGGGCTTAAAAACAAAGGTGTTTGTGGGCTATAATGCAGACGATTCATGCTTTTAGATTCACAACTAGAATCCTTCCACAGCCCTCATATGATCTAGACATTTTCTAACCTCTCTGGATTAAAACCCAAATTATGACAAATGGAAATATATTTATTGATCACTACAAATAAAATTTTTATATTACTTATGCAGTTTTAATTAATAAAATGGTCTGATGTGGTGAGTGTGGATATACTCTGGCATCACTCCTCTCTATCCCAAAGGAAATAAATGGATCTCCACTTCAATAAATTTTAATAGAAAAGTTAGCAAAAATAGATAAGATCTTTACTACCATGATAGGAAAATACCTGTCAATTTGTGGAAAATCACCTCTGATTAACCTTTAGTATTATCTCAGCTTACCTATTTGCTTATGGTCTTATTCTACGCTTAGCAAACAGCTTTTTAAATTATGAGAAAAAAATATTCACTTTATTTGAACGGCAAAAAGCTTATTCAAAATTAAAAGAGCATATTTATATATGAATATGAATTGGAGGACAGAAATATTAAATATTTTAACAATAGACCCATTACCAAAATCTTAGAGTCATCCAATGTTATAATAAATCAATCTGGCTCCCAAGCAAATTAGTAAGATTGTCTCACCCACTGTTCAAGAAAGCGTCTTTTTCCTTTATCAGATTATTAACCTCTCACTTTCAGTTATTTCCAGTGCGAAATAATCTTCCCAAATGTCACTATTTCTAAAACAGCTTACAGAAAGTTGGTTGCAATTTCAATTTAAACCCCAGAAACGAAAGTGTGAACAAATAATGCAACAAATATTGTGGGTTAACAAATATACTAATTATTAAAAACTCCACTCTTTTTTGACAGAATGTTGTAAAAAGGTATAATCTTCAGAAATGATATCATCTGGGTGACTGGTGGAGTTATGTCAGCATGCAGCTAATAAAAAAATATGCGAAATGTCTGTCACCAGCATCATAACCAATAATTGCAGCCTTACTGCAAAGTGGAAGAGGAAAGCTGAAGGAGAGTAAGGAACTTGTCTGTCGGCCTTGCATTAAAAGAATATAATTGGTTAAGGAAATCAGACAGTTTAAAAAGTATATCAGTTTCACTTAAGGACCAAAGAATTGACAGCCGCTCCCATATAGATTGCAAATAAAGTTGGGAAGAGATCTTTGACGAAATCGATCCTATGGCATAGTGGCGTTTATGAACTGATACGTTAAAACGACACCGTAGATTCAAAAATTAGAATCTTTCTTAATTCTAGAAATTAATATATAAAATTTTTGCTACTAGAATGTTATTTATATGGGGATACAATCTTCCCAGCTCAAAAGATTTGCTGTGAAGAGATAGAATCAGATCATTTGTTTTGGTTCTGTCCATTTAAAGCTGTTCTTTTGGACAATAGGTCCAGGAATTGCCAGCGATTGCAATATTTACCTGAAACTAACTCTTGTAGATAGCATTACTGGGTGATCTGAAAAGTCATAGTCAATCAATCAATAATATAATAATACTTTTAGTAAAAAATGTTTATTTTAAATTACAATCTGGTAGAAGTAACAGAATAGAAAGGTTCAGAACTTTGCAAAACATCACAGCACAAGTTGAAATATTATATGGCAAATAGAAATCAATATGGATGGTGGGTCAGGAGATAGATGAAGGTTTTGAATAGAGTTGAAGGATGTGGACGAATAACAAATAATAAACAAATAACAACAAAGATAGCTAATAATGTAAGCATACTGTGTCCATAATAATATAGGTTAGAAGTGTTGGGAGCTGGGAAAGACAAAGAAGAAAGATATGGCATTTAGAAGCAAACTGGAGTGGATCATGAAAATGATCGGAGAGGCTGGGAGAGGTAGAAGAAGTTCAGTAGCAGGTAACAAATAAAAAAATGGTTATATATATATAGATAGATATAGAATTATTGTAAAATTAACTCTGTCTATAAGGTGTAGAGAAAGTATAGACCGGGAAGTAGAGGCTCACAAGCAGTTAGTTCATCAATTTACTCCTGCTAGGAAAAAGGATGGTGGGGTTGAAAAGTACAAAGGAATTACATATATAAAAATGTAATAAATACCAAAGATTGGAATGATGACAATTAGCATTGATATAGATACAATCTATCTGCACATAAAAAGCTGATCCATCCTCTCTAAAAAAAAAAAAAAAACAACAACATAGAGACAGCTATTTTTCACAGCTGTCTAGCAACCTAAATATAGAGACAGTTATCTTTCACAGCTGTCTAGTGTCCTAACATAGAGACAGCTATCTTTCACAGCTGTCTAGTGTCCTAACATAGAGACAGTTATCTTTCACAGCTGTCTAGTAGTCCTAACATAGAGACAGTTATCTTTCACAGCTGTCTAGTGTCCTAACACAGACAGCAGATGTTATTTTTCACAGCTGTCTAGTGTCCTAACACAGTGAGACAGCAGGACAGTTATTTTCACAGCTGTCTAGTGTCCCAACATAGAGATGCTATTTTTCACAGCTGTCTAGTGTCCTAACATAGAGACAAAGTTATTTTTTCACAGCTGTCTAGTGTCCTAACATAAAGAGACAGTTACATGTAAGTATTATCTGATGTGCACTTAACTTAATTGCAGGCTGCCTCAGTGTCTCTCCTCAGTCCCACTTTGCTGGGCTGCTGACAGTGCGGTTTGTCAACCGTCCCTGTCCTCCATTAAGATAGATGACACCAGTGGATGACCCGTCACTAAAGTCCTGGGTAGCCAACAACAATGATACCCTGAAACTGCTACAAGATGAGCAGCTGCCCTCTTCACGTCCCCCAGCAGGTGGGTGATAGAGCCTCAGGAGAGCCAAGTTCCAACATCCATTCAGCATGGGCTACTTCATTTCTAAGCGTATATGGTATGCTAGTGTATACTGAAAATATATCGGTCTCAAAGTCAAAAATGAAGGATGTGCTTCTTTTTCTTGAAAGTTGTATCTAATAACCATTTAGCCAAGTATCCCAGATCCTCACATTCTGACCTTCCTTGTTTTCCTCTGTTTGGGTATCTCTTGAGCATGGCGCACCAGTGCCGCGCCCCAGGGTACTAGCCTTGAACTACCACCTGCTGAGCGATGAGCTGTTATTGGCTCCTCTTTTCTTGTCAGTGATCGCAAACTGCTTGTGGTAGAAATTAAAAAATGACCAAAATAAACCTCGTTATATTTTTTAAAAATACATTTTCAGATAAAGCGGATGAGCCAAGCGCTCTTACATGATCTATACTCATAATATTGACAGGGAAAGTCTGATTCCCGAATGCTGACACTGCCTTGGTGTAAGGGGCAGTGAGGTGTGACCGCAGGCGGTGCAGGATAGACAGTAGGCAGTGGTGGTGGAGATGGTGTGAAACAAGGATCTTGTCGGTGTGGTCCTGGCCAGGATACAAAACAATACACGGAAACAAAATGAGGACACACAGGCCCCAAAAACAGGCTGACAACAAACAATACTTGGGGCCAATAATCCTGACTAGGAAACTAATGACACAGGGAGAACACTTCTATACACCTGTAACTCCGCCACGTGCCCGGCTAATTGACACGCACTGCTTGACATAAAGAAATCCCCAGCAGAGAAACTGAGCAAGGGAACACAGGGAAGTAAGGCATAACACACAGGTGAATCAGATAGAGCACAGGTGACACCAATAGGAAGATGATATCCTGATCATGAGTGAGGAGGAATTCAGGAGCCGGAGGTGACGACACGGCAGGGTCGCCCAGGAATCATGTAACTCCTCTGTAACACCTTGACTATTTTTATAATTTAAATGTAGTTAATTTGTGATAAGTATGCCCCCAAAGAAGAAATTTAGAAACAGTGGGTAGGAACAATCCCTGGGTATCAGATAACTTACAGAATTAACAAAGGAACCATACATACAAATGCCCTGTTGACTGGGCCTCTCAGAGCTCTAAGAAAAACAATGCACAGTGGATTGATCAGGTTCAATCAGATTTCTTTATCTAAATGCAGAGAACCTAAACCTCACTCATGTTCTGGAAGCAATCAAATCAGTAAGGCCAGGTTCGTGCTATCCTCTGGTCTTCTTCCGACCATTTCATGATGGACTCCAAAGAAGGAAGGATAAAGTCGATACCGTAGTTTTGTTTTTATATGCACTTAACATCTGCTGGTTCAGTTTTTGATAATGCAGGTGGGTTCGTGTCAAATGCAAGCTCCCAGCCACAGTAAACTATCACAGGCCTTCATGGAACCATATTTAACTTTGGAGCCTTTGTTTCTATGCTGAGGTCTATGTAACACTGAAGGCAATAGACACTAAAAAGTCTGCAGGTCCAGACAACCTGATCCCTACCTCTTAAAGATAGCAGGCTAACATTACTGAAACCTGTGGCCACCTAGATCCTACCTCAAAGA
>NW_025540259.1:0-8407 GCF_020615455.1 Coregonus clupeaformis | reverse complement strand
ATGGAGGACTAAAGTGCCATGAATTAAATAAATAATTATACCATTAAATAATTACTTAAATGTATTAATAATTAATTAAAATTAGAATTAAATACATAAATGTGTTATTAAATGTGTCATTAATTGTTCAAATACTCCGATTCATTTTATGTGTAGTCATATATATAATAATTTCACTATTTACATTTACATTTGGCAACCTGGCGTTGGAGTGCTTCCTGAATTACTTAAAACTGTCAAACTGACTCCATCAAAGTTGGTATATGAACTTAACGCCTGATTGGTTACCCTGCATCAAGCCAAGACAAATCAATTCCTGATAATGGATTGATGCAGAGCTACTGAACACATTCCAATACACTGGGTGGCTACTTATTCACCTCTACGTTGGTTTAGTTACACGTTAAACAGAACTTTCATTGCAACGCCTAAAAATCAAGAGAAGACTCCGGTCCTGCTAGCCCCAATGTTGAGACGCTGTGTGGAGGTGCAGGACAAAATGTCTAAAAGTTGCCCGGAGCTGCTGAGAGAAGCAGCGACTTGATTGAGGAAGCTCTGAGCAGAAGTCCAACGGCTCCGGCTGCACCGGTGACTCGGGCAGCCTGAAGTCACAGCAGATACTGCCGGCTCAATCACACACCTGTCCAAGGTAAGCTAAGTAATTTCATGTTAGCTAGTGTGCTAATATTTAATGATTCGGGACACACGTGTAGGTTAAATTAGATCGATCGAACATGTATTTGCATGCGGTATTATGATGCTTCGTGGCGTGACACGTTTATTGTTAATGGGGGAAGCATAAACTAGCTAGGTTCGCTTAATCGGCTAAATGGTGTTAGCTGGCTTGAGCATCCTAAGATAGAAGTAGAGGCTGTTTTAGCTGACTGGTGACCATTGAGCTGTTACGCTTTTTCTGGGTATGTGTTGCAGCCGGAGGTTGCAAGGCTCTTTTGCCATATAACATTGGAGCCAGAAGGCTGAATATGACGAAAGGCCCACCAGCACAAGTCCAAGTTAGTCAAAGAAGCTACACACACACTCATGTCTGTTGTTTGGCTGACCACAATGCGGATAAAATCGCTGCATCGTTTAAAGCTGAACTTACTTCAGGACTTGGAGAGCAAAAAGTAACATTTTCTTGTCAGTGCTAAACTAGACAGTTTACCAAAAAAGTAAAAAAATGTCATACTGTCTGTGGCTTGTTGAAATTATTTGCATTTCTTTTTATAGTGACTCAAACTTAATTGGTGTTCATAGTGTCATTAATACATTACAGGCTTATTTGCTTAATTTAAGGTGAGGTGAGTTATGATTTTGCTGTTGATTTTCAGGAACAAGATCCACTATCCAGATAATATAACAAACAAACTGATGGTAGTTTAGTCAAAAAACAAGGGAGGTTTGAATTTCTAAAAAACTTGTAGACTACTCAGTCTAGTCTTAAAATATTTAAAAATCCAGAGCACTGGATATTTTTATTTATCTGAAAGATCCATCGACGATGATTGGACAGGCTACACCCATACGTCCACTTCAACAGGATCTACCCTTAGATTGTGTACATACATTTAACAGAGACTTAGTTTTAACACATAATCAAAACAAAGATTACTGTTGACTTTTAATCATTAATTAAAAGCCATTTGTTGTTGCTGTTAGAGAGCTCACGCCCTGCCTCTGGTCTAAAGTCATCCCCTGCATCACTTGTCAGAAGGAAGTTCCCTTTTCAGAGATGAAGCTGTACAGATTGAGCTGCAATGGGTATGTACTTCTTTAAAGCAATGCAAGGGTAGCATAATTTATTTTCTTGGGGAATATGTCTCTTTATTGTTGTGCACACAAATGCTTAGTATGACCATCATTTCAATTGTGTTAACTTCAAGGACACCTCCATGCAGGAATCAGAAAGAGAACAAGAGGAGGCCAAAGGCAAGAAAATGATAGTGAGACAGCCCTAGTCAGTGACAGTGTTCCAGTGAGGCCTGAAACATCAGCTGAGAGTGCAGTAGTACTGCAGTGATTGTCAACGAGTTGGATCGCAAAGAAACAGACAGTGGCTTGTTCCATCACAATAGTGTTAAAGTAAAATGTGTGTAACTGAAAAGTTAATAGAAAGATAACACCTGTAGTAGGATATAATTAGATAAGATAATACAGTTACAGACAATTAATAACATGCAACTGGGTTTTTCTATTTTTCTAATATTTAGTTGTAGTTGTTTAGTAGTGCTTGCTTTTATGTCAACTCAAAGGCCAGGACAGGTTCTGAAGATGCTGGTCTCACGCTTGTCAGTGAAATGAACAGAATTTTCCTCCTGTTCTGTAGAGTGAGGATATCTGTATATGCAAGGTAACATACAACTCACAATATGTCTCTGGGTAATAGATAACTTCTATTGTTGTTGTTTGTTTAGAATGGAAGCTTGGGCCCATTCTGTGGACCATAATGAGACAGGAAGCTTCAAAGAAAACAGCTTTTTTTCCTTTCTTTTGCAAGGAAAACTGCTTAAAACTGCTGAAGGAGCTGCTTCTGTGCTTGGCCCTCCTATGTTGAACATAATAAACAGCTCTCTATCCACCGGATGTGTACCAAACTCACTAAAAGTGGCAGGATAAAAGCTCTCTTGAAAAGCCAAAACTCTTGACCCGGAAAATATAAAAACCTATCGGCCTATACTCGAATCTTCCATTCCTCTCAAACATTTTAGAAAAGGCTGCTGCGCAGCAACTACTGCCTTTCTGGAAGACAAACAATGTATAACGAAATGCTTCAGTCTGGTTTTAGACCCCATCATGCACTGAGACTGCACTTGTGAAGGTGGAAATGACCTTTTAATGGTAGCCAGACCGAGGCTCTGCATCTGTCCTCGTGTTATTAGACCTTTAGTGCTGCCTTGACACCATCGATCACCACATTCTTTTGGAGAGACTGAAACCCAAATACTACACGACAAGTTCTGGCCTGGTTTAGATCCCACGGCTCTGAAAGATATCAGTTTGTCTCTGTGAATGGTCTGTCCTCCACAAATCAACTGTACATTTCGGTGTTCTCAAGGTTCCGCTAGGTATCACTATTGTTTTCACTATATATTTTACCTCTTGGGGATGTTATTCAAACATAATGTTAACTTTCACTGCTATGCGGATGACACACAGCTGTGCACATTTCAATGAAGCAGCATGGTGAAGCCCCCAAATTGCCCTCCTCGCTTAGAAGCCTGTGTTTCAGACATAAGGAAGTGATGGCTGAAAACTTTTACTTTTAAACTTCGGACAAAACAGAGATGCTTGTTCTAGGTCCCATAAAATGAGATCTTCTGTTAAATCTGACAATTCATCTTGATGGTTGTAAAGTCGCCCCAAATAAAACTGTGAAGGACCTAGGCGTTACTTTTGACCCTGATCTCTCTTTTGACGAATATATCAAGACTGTTTCAAGGGACAGCTTTTTTCCCATCTACTTAACATTGCAAAAAAATCAGAAATTTTCTGTCCAAAAAATGATGCAGAAAAAATTAATCCATGCATTTGTTACTTCTAGATTAGACTACTGGTACGTTTCATTTTCCGGCTACCCGATAAAGCACTAAATAAACTTCAGTTAGTGCTAAATACGGCTGCTAGAATCCTGACTAGAACCAAGAAATTTGATCATATTACTCCAGTGCTAGCTTCTCTACACTGGCTTCCCTCTGTTAAGGCAAGGGCTGATTTTCAAGGTTTTACTGTTAACCTATAAAGCGTTACATGGGCTTGCTCCTACCTATCTTTCCAAGTTGGTCCTGCTGCATACTACCAATACGCACGCCACGGTCACAAGACGCAGGCCTCCTAATTGTCCCTAGAATTTCTAAGCAAACAGCGGGAGGCAGGGCTTTCCCTATAGATCTCCATTTTTATGGAACAGTCTGCCTACCCATGTGAGAGACGAGACTCGGTCTCAACCTTTAAGTCTTTACTGAAGACTTATTCCTTCAGTAGGTCATGGTAAAGGATTGAGTGGTCTGCCCAGGAGTGTGAAGGTGAACGAAAGGCTGGCACCAACAGCCCTGCCACCCTGCTGGCCGGTTCTCCACTGTGGGTTCTCTGCCTCTAACCCTGCTGCAGGGCCTGAGTCACTGGCTTGCTGGTGCTCTTCATGCCGTCCGTGGGAGGGGTGCGTCACTGAGTGGGCTGAGTTACTGGGATGTGATCTTCCTGTCTCGCTGGCGTTGGTTTGTGCTGTGGTGGAGACCCTGTGGGCTATACTGGCCTTGTCTCAGGATTGTAAGTTGGTGGTTGGGGATATCCTCTAGTGGTGCGGGGGCTGTGTTAAGGAGTGGGTGGGGTTATATCCTTTTCCTGTTTGGCCCTGTCCGGGGTTTTCTTCGATGGGGCCACAGTGTCTCCGGACCGCTCTCCCTGTCTCAGCCTCCAGTATTTATGCTGCAGTAGTTTATGTGTCGGGGGCCTGGGGTTAGTTGGTTATACCTGGAGTATTCGTCTTATCCAGTGTCCTGTGTGAATTTAAGTATGCTTTCTAATTCTCGTTTCTCTTTCCTGAGAACCTGAGCTAGACCATACGTCAGGACTACCGGGCATGATGACACCTTGCTGTCCCCAGTCCGCCTGCCTTGCTGCTATTCCAGTTTCAACTGTTCTGGCCCATGGCTACGAAACCCCACCTGTCCCAGACCTGCTGTTTTCAACTCTAAATGATCGGCTGAAAATAACTGAGAGACCTGAGCCCTAGGACCATACGCGACCACCGCCGTGGTGACTCTTTTGCTGTCCCCAGTCCGCCTGTCCTTGCTGCCATTCCAGTTTAAACTGTTCTGCCTGGGCGGTTAAGGGAACCCCCACCTGTCCCAGACTCACGTTTTAAACTCTAATGATCGCCTATGAAAAGCCAACTGAGTATTCCTGATTATTATTTGACCAGCGTTGTCACTTCTATGAACATTTTTGAACATCTTGGCATGGTTCTGTTATAATCTCCACTCCGCACAGCCAGAAGAGGACTGGCCACCCTCATAGCCTGGTTCCTCTCAAGGTTTCTTCCTAGGTTTTGCCTTCTAGGGTTTCTTCCTAGCCACCGTGCTTCTACACCTGCATTACTAGCTGTTTGGGGTTTTAGGCTACTGTACAGCACTTCGAGATATTAGCTGATGTAAGAAGGCCTATATAAAATAAAAATTGAAATTGAAATTGAAATTGAATTGAAACTTTCAGTTTTTCCTGCTTGTTCTAACACAACAAATAAAAAACATGGGTTGAGCATCAGTCTAAGATTCTTGATAACACTTCCACAGTCTCTACATATAGTCTAAGTGCATCAATAACAGAAACTCCTGGAGCTGGCAAATTGCAACCTCTTCATCTGAGAGCTCACGGGCCAGCTGGAATCCCTCGGGACTGACACAGTGCCTCGAAGGAAGGCAGTGAGGTCCGTCTCCAATCGATCCCATATTCTTCAGGAACCTGAATGGGATGACAAAGCATAATCAGTCTTGTACTTAAAACTAGTTTGACATGTCCTTTACACAAGATTGTTATTTTGGTCACTACAGTGAGAATGAAATGTTACTTATTCAGTTTTTAAAAATAATATAGCTTTATAGTATGCACTGTTAGAAACTACAGCTCACAGGTTGATCTTTAAAGCTCGAGATTTTAAAGAGACAATAATCTATAGTAAATGTTTCATTTAAAGTATCACATTTAGCACCATTTTTTTCTCCCATAATTCCTTTGGGGAAACAATTTTAAGAAAGTGTTTAAAGTTCATTGTTAACCCCAGTAGGATCCTCCTCAGGGCCTTGCTCTCTGTAACCCTCCAGAGTTGCTGTGGTGACTGATTCCTTTCAGTTCTAAGACTGTGGAAGTTCCAAGATCTCGAAAAGAGTCGAGGCTTTGCTGAACCAGTGGAAGGAAAAAACTGCAGAGTTTAAAATATGTACTTCCATTGTCTGGATTCAGTGTCTCCTGATCTTCCAATGAAGTGGAAGATCTGATAGAAGAGGTCCAGGCATGTTCATAAACATCCCCACATCCTCTCTATTCTGTGTTTAGGATAAAATTGGAGAAATTGTTAATTTAAGTGACATGCTAAAGTACATTCAACTAGTATGTTAGTTGTGTGAGCCTAGTTGCCAAACATATTTCTTTTTTACCGCTGATTGTGGACACTTCTGCCTGTGATGTGAATTCCTGTCGGTACTTCTGCTTCTGATCATGAATTCTGCTACATCTGTACTCTCCCCTTGTCAGACTGTGACTTGATGGTAACCCATACTGCTCAACAGCGGCGATAGCCTGTAAGACCGTATGAGCTCTATTATTGCCGCCACAGTCAGGTAGACCACTAAACGACTTGAATCCATCCAATTTCACCGTGACAAATAAATCTCCACCTGTTGCAAACACATGAAAAAAATATAACTTTATTGTATAACAATTGTAATGAAACATATAGAAAGATGCATTGTTTATCTGCTAATATCACTGACCTGATAAGCCTATGGTGGCCATCTAATATGCCACAAAGAGTTTGGGCTAGGAACAAAATAATGCCGTCGCTCTTTAATACACGAAGCCTCAGACGTCTCATGCAGACTCCTCTGCATTGACTCTGCGTAAAGACTCTTGCAGTCTTGAGACTGAGGGGAGGAATTTAAATTGAATAACTACACACTCACCGGCTACTTATTTTGAGGATATAGTGTGGTGTTATAATAAATTAAATAATGTGTGTAAAACAGTCAACTATTACAGAACTACCTACAGCTTCAAAAATGTACTTTACTGTCAGATATTGTACATATATGTACACATATATATACACATATATAAAAATTATATATACATATACATATATATATATATATATAATACATACATACATATACATACATATATACATACATACATATATATATTTATATATATATACATACATACATATACATACATATATATACATACATACATATTTATATATATATATATTTATATATATACACACATATATATACATATATATACACATATACATATATATACACACATATATAGATAGATAGATAGATAGATAGGATAGATAGATAGATAGATAGATAGATAGATAGATACCACATGCTCGAACAGAGATGACCTGAGATTTTTGCCCCTATGATATTTTGCTTTTCTATGATTATATTATACCCTTACAGGGGCACATCCGGACAGCTGAGAATATTACTGTCAGATATTGTCTCCACCTCTATTAAACAGGAGGCTAAAACTTACAGGACATGTCTATCCTGGATGATACAAGTTTGGGCCGTCCTGGAAATGTGTTTTTCACATTTCTTCTACACATTCTACATCTCAGAGGCGATGTCTTTCCATAAGCGGGCTTCCTTCTACCTTTCAAAGGGGCAGAGCTCCAAATTAAAAATACATTTAAATAATGCCCATATTATTATCTACTCACTTGAACATGCACACCTCTTGCATTCAGGTGACGCCGCATTAGCTTGTGGAAGCCGGTGTTTGGATGACTTCTGTGAATTTCTTAATTTTTACAATACGGTTCAACTTATCATTCAGTTGAATAGAGATCTGTACAAACAAGAAAAATAATAACATCAAGTATCAAAGCACTGGAATCAACAGATTCTTTCCGATGTACAGAGCAGCAATTCATAAACAGAAAACTCAAGGAATTTAGTGTAATAAATTTTAAACTGCATTGTTGCATTGCGTCCTGATGGTCTCTTTGACACACCGAACAACGTTGCAATTTGAACTATGGAACTCCACAAAGAAGTTGATGCCCAGAACTGCACTCTATGTCAAACGCCGTCCCTTGTGTGTGTTGGGCTTCAAATGCTCACTATACCAGAGAAGGGACAACTTCTTCTAGATTTGGTACTCTTGTGGTCAACAGTATCTTCGGGCTGGAAAGTGGGAAATGACTTCCAACAACTTCAATAAGTTCCTCTGCTTTACTAGCTACATGCTCTGGGTCAACAGGTCCTGGCTCTACATCCTCTGCTAAGTTTAAAATGTTCTGTAATCAACGAAAGTTCATTTGAGATCTCCATTGTCTCTATCCAGGTTGGGCCTGCCCCTACTTCAGACCAAAGCAATGGATCAGACTAGATTCGCTAGCCCCGCCACTGACTTTGGGATGGGTCAGTTTGATAGTTTTTAAGTAACCTATGAATCACTGCAATGCTATGCAGGATCATGAAATGCAAATGTAAATAGTGAAATAATTATATATGTATTTTAATAAATTGAATCGGTATTTGGAATTAATTAATGACACATTTAATAACACATTTATGTATTTAATTTTAATTTTAATTAATTAATGACATTTAAGTAATTATTTAATGGTGTATTTATTTATTTAATTATGAAAATTTTTAGTCCTCCATAC
>NW_025540258.1:0-8410 GCF_020615455.1 Coregonus clupeaformis | reverse complement strand
GTGTGTCAGGAAGTCAGGGGACTGGGGACTGGGGACTGGGGCCAGTGTGTCAGGGTCTGGGGACTGGAGCAGTTTGTGTCAAAGTGTCTGGGAACTGGGAGCAGTGTGACAGGGTCTGGGGACTGGTGACTGGAGAACTGTTTCAGGGTCTGGAGACTGGGGGCAGTGTGTCAGGGTCTGGGGACTGGAGCAGTGTGTCAGGGACTAGTGACTGGAGCAGTTAATCAGGGTCTGAGACTGGAGCATTTTATCTGGGGACTGGGGACTGGATCAGTGTGTCAGGGTCTGGGGACTGGAGCAGTCTGTCGTGGTCTGGGGACTGGGGACTGGACAGTGTTTCAGGGGTCTGGGTGACTTGAGCAGTGTAGTCTGAGTCTGGGGACTGGGGACTGGAGCAGTGTTTCAGGGTCTGGGGACTGATCAGTGTGTCAGGAGTCTGTGGACTGGGACTGGAGCAGTGTGCAGGGTCTGGAGACTGGGGGACTGGGGGACTGGGGTAGTGTGTAAGGGTCTGGGGACTGGATTAGTGTGTCAGGGTCTGGGGACTGGAGCAGTGTGTCAGGGTCTGGGGACTGGATCATTGTATCAGGGGACTGGGGACTGGATGGTTTTGTCAGGGTCTGGGGACTGGAGCAGTGTGTCAGGGGTCTGGGGACTGGGGACTGGAGCTGTGTTTCAGGTTCTGGGGACTGGAGCAGTGTGTACGGGTTCTGGGGACTGGGACTGGAGCAGTGTTTCAGGGTCTGTGGACTGGCGAGCTGGATTAGTGTGACAGGGTCTGGGGACGTTGGTGACTGGAGCAGTGTTTCAGGGTCTCGAGACTGGAGCAGTGTGTCAAAGTGTCTGGGGACTGGAGCAGTGTGTCAGGTCTGGGGACTGGGGACTGGGGACTCGTGCAGTTGTCGGGTCTGGGGACTGGGCAGTGTGTCATGGTCTGTGGGACTGGGGACTGGAGCAGTGTGTCAGGGTCTGGGGACTGGAGCAGTGTGTCAGGGGTCTGGGGTCTGGAGCAGTTTGTCAGGGTCTGGGGACTGGATTAGTGTGTCTGTTTCTGGGGACTGGAGCGTGTGTCAGGGTCTGGGATCTTGACTTTGGTACACAGCGTCTGGGACCCTGGATCCAAAAAAGTCTGTGTCATGTTCTGGGACTGGAGCAGTGTCCCAGGGTCTGTGGTCTGGAGAAAACAGTGTCTCAGGTCTTGGGGTCTGGAACTGGAGCAGTGTGTCAGGGTCTGGAGACTGGGGTTTGGAGCAGTGTGTCAGGATCTGGGGTCTGTGGTTTGGAGCAGTGTGTCAGGGTCTGGGGTCTCTGGTTTGGAGCAGTGTGTCAGGGTCTGGGGACTGGGAACTGGAGCAGTGTGTCAGGGTCTGGGGTCTGGGAACTGGAGCAGTGTGTCAGGGTCTGGGGACTGGGAACTGGAGCAGTGTGTCAGGTCTGGGGACTGGAGCAGTTCAGGTGTCTGGGGACTGGAGCAGTGTGTCAGGGTCTGGGGACTGGAGCAAGTGTGTGGGGTCTGGGAAGCTGGACATGTGTCAAGTCTGGGAGACTGGGAACTGGGACAGTGTGTCAGGGTCTGGGGTCTGGGAACTGGAGCAGTGTGTCAGGGTCTGTGGGGACTGGGAACTGGAGCAGTGTGTCAGGGTCTGGGGACTGGGAACTGCGGCAGTGTGTCAGGATCCGGGGTCTGGGAACTGGAGCAGTGTGTGTCAGGGTCTGGGGACTGGGAACTGGAGCAGTGTGTGTCAGGGTCTGGGGACTGGGGAGGGACGCTGTCTCAGACCAGTAATATTAGGGGTATCAGGAAGAGGATCAGGAAGACAAGTGTGAGGTCATCTACATTAGACTTTTCTCTACTCTACTCTGCTCTACACTGTCCTTGTTTCACTGAGCTACATATCTTCACGAGAGGGCCTCATTCCTAACTTCCCTCTGGGCTACATTTTTCATTAGAGGGCTCAGTCCTACTTCACTGAGCTATATGTATTGATGAGAGGGCCTCAGTCCTACTTCACTGGGCTACATGTCTTGATGAGAGGGCCTCAGTCCTACTTCCCCTACTGGCCCCCACATGTCTTGGATGAGAGGGCCTCAGTCCTACTTCACTGGCCTACACATTTGATGAGGGCCTCAGTCCTACTTCATTGTGCATATATGTCTTCTATGAGAGCCACAGAGAGACTAATCACATGTGGGACAAAACATCCTTTTCCCTACAAATCTCTAAACCAATGTCTCTATTAGGATATTAGTTATATATGCTGTCAGTGATGTGAAAATGTACATATATTTGGATATTTAGTATTCAAATGCATTTATTAGTAATATTAATTGTGAGTGATATTAGTATTTAGACACATCCATTAGGATAATTGTCATTAGCATGGTCTGGCAACTCTTTGTTGTAGTTCTGGGGACACTGTCTGGCTCCGTGATAATGATGTCATTGACCTGTCACCTCCCAAGGTCAAAGTGTCATCCTATAACTTAACCTTAATGATTGGCTGTTTAGACTAACGGCTTTATTTATCTACAATGGTGACATGCGATCGTTCCCCTTCCCTGGTTGTTGTGTGTGTATGTGTTTTGTGTATGTGTGTGTGTGTGTGTGTGTGTATGTGTCAGCAAAATGAAGGGATGAACTTGGACATGATTGCCTGCTGATTTAATCAATACACCGGGTTAAACCCATCATACGGCTGGCTCCATTACAATCCAATAACACCGGTGTTCTGTGTGTGTGCTTGCCATGCGTTCGATGCGTGTGTGTGTGTGTCTACCCTTGGCGTTTACAAAAAGTGCAGAAGACAAAGAGCAAGGACATTCTGTTGGTTTTCATATTTATCTGTAAAATTAGCTCCACGACCACAAATAGAGGCAATTACAGACGATAATTCATCTGATAATCTGAAATACAGGGACCTAAAGAGAGCTGTTCGATTGAAACATCAGCTGTGATGTTACAATCCCTATATAGTGCACTACTTTGAACCAGGGTCCATTGCTGTGTTTTTGTTTATATGGTCCCCTGTAGCTCAGTTGGTAGAGCATGGCGCTTGCAACGCCAGGGTTGTGGGTTCGTTTCCCACGGGGGGCCAGTATGAAAAATGCTCTGGATAAGAGCGTCTGCTAAATGACTAAAATGTTTTAAAATTGGCCATACATACTCTGTTTAGGACCACATTGAATCAGAGTAGATGTAGAATATTAACATGCATGGATGTAGAGGTGCAGAGCCAGTCTGTCTGGTAGAAACCCCATATGGCCTTCTCTCTTCACTTCCTTTCAGGATCAGGTGAGGGGACGGTGCGTGGCTCCCCAGGCAAATACACACACAAACATGCATTCATGCATGCACACAGAGACACACAGACACATGCCACATCCACTCTCTCTCTCACACACACACTCTCAACTCTCTCAGCAGTGCCCCTTGGCAGCCCCCCAGCGTAATGACCTGAGTCTGGCTCCTTGAAGGAGCTCTATTCAACCCAGGCCAGGACAGCGGTCATCACTCATTGAAGGCGTTGGTTAGGGTTGGTAGAGGTTGTTGGGAAGCTAATTTTAGTCTGCTTTTAGACGACCAGCTGCAGTGATGGGGGTAGTGGTAGAGACAATAGGTGGGAAAACTCTAATCGCTGATATTCCCCCAGTGAGCATAGTCGCTCCCTATATTTTCATGGGCATTTTTTCCGCAAGGTGTCGGCATTTGGTATTTTTGGGTATTTTATTAGGATCCCCATTAGCTGTTGCAAAAGCAGCAAGCTCACTCTTCCTTGGGGTCCACAAAAACACAAAACACAGTGACACTAATAAGCAGAACATTAATAGACAAGAACGGCTGTCAAAGGACAGAACTACGTAAAACAAAAAGGCACACGTACCTGCTATCAATACATACACACAAACTATCTCTAAGGTCAGATTCAGGGGAGCGTTTTTGCCGTGAGTGTTGCTTATCTGTTTTTTTTAAACCAGGTAGTTTGCTGTTCACTTGAGCAATAATGAGACATTTTTGGAACAGAGTTCCATAGATAATGGGCTCTATTAATACTGTACACTTTCTTGAATTTGTTCTGGATTTTGGGACTGTGAAAAGACCCCTGGTGACAATGTCTATGTGGTAAGTGTGTGTGTTCAGAGCTGTGTGTTTAAATTGACTATGCAAACAATTTGGGATTTTCAACACATTAATGTTTCTTATAAAAAGAAGAAGTGATGCAGTCAGTCTCTCCTCAACTCTAAACCCAAGAGAGACTAGCATGCATAGTATTTTTATATCTGCCCTCTTATTTAAACAATGAAGATTACTCTGTTCTGGGCCAGCTGCAGCTTTTCAACTAGTCTTTCCTTTCAGCACTATTCGACGCACTGGACAATAATCAAGATAAGACTAAACCTAGAGCTTAGGACTTTGCTTTTGGAGTGTGGTGTCAGAAATGCCGAGCATCTCTTTACTACGGACAGACCTCTCCCCATCTTTACAAAACCATTGAATCTATATGTTTTGACCATGACAGTTTACGGTCTAAGTAACGCGTCATTTAATCTTGTCAACTTGTTCAACAGCCACAATTCATTACCAGATTCAACTGAGGTCCA
This sequence comes from Coregonus clupeaformis, assembly GCF_020615455.1. Classification (NCBI taxonomy): domain Eukaryota; kingdom Metazoa; phylum Chordata; class Actinopteri; order Salmoniformes; family Salmonidae; genus Coregonus; species Coregonus clupeaformis. The sequence continues at coordinate 3,811 of NW_025540258.1, read as the reverse complement.
CCTTAGGAATGATTTGTACCAAAAATACAATGCTCTTAGAGTTTTAGAATGTTCAGGACCAGTTTATTACTGGGCCACCCATTCGCAAAACAGACTGCAACTCTTTTTGTTATGGGTTTCAGTGACTTCTTTAGCTGTGTTTGCTGATGGCGTATATGGTTGAATCATCAGCAGTACATGAACATACATGCTTTGTTTAATCCATTGGCAGGTCATTGGTAAAAAATAGAAAAGAGTAGAGGCCTAGAGAAACTGCCTCCATGGTACACCACACTTTACATGTTTGACAATACAGAAGCTTCTATTAAAGAAAACCCTTCGAAAGTTATATTAGATAGATAGCTCTGAATCACGATATGGCAGAGGTTGAAAAGCCATAACATACTTTTTTTCAACAACAGGTTATGGTCAATAATTTCCAAAGGCTGCACTGAAATCTAACAGTACAGCTCCCCATAATCTTCTTATTATCAATTTCTTTCAACCAATCATCAGTCATTTTGTCAGTGCAGTACATGTTGAGTGTCTGTTGTTAATTTGTTTACAGAGAAATAGCATTGTATTTGGTCAAATACCATTTTCCAACAATTTGCTAAGAGCTGGCAGAAAGCTTTATAGGTCTGCTGTTGAACCAATAAAGGCCGCTTTACCACTCTTAGTAGCGGAATTACTTCTTGGCTTCCAGCCAGGCCTGAGGACAAAAGACTTTCCTCTAGGCTCCAGATTAAAGATATGGACAGACAGGAGTGGCTATAGAGTCAGCTACCATCCTCAGTAGCTTTCCATCTAAGTTGTCAATGCCAGGAGGTTTGTCATTATTGATCGATAACTATAGATTTTCCACCTCTCCAAAACGAACTTGGCAATGCTTTTCTTTCATTATTTCTTTTTTTATGCCCAAGTTTGCCCATTTACATTTTACATTTTTAGTCATTTTAGCAGATGCTCTTATCCAGAGCGACTTACAGTTAGTGAGTGCAGTTACATTTTTTTTTCATACTTTGCCGAATTAAGTAATCATTAAAATATTTGGCAACATCAAATGGTTTTGTGATGAATAAGCCATCTGATTCGATGAAAGATGGAGTTGAATTTGTCTTTCTGCCCATCATTTCTTTTAAATGATTCCATCTTGGCTTTATATCATTGATCTTGGCTTCATAATACTTTTCTTATTTTTGTTGAGTTTAGTCACATAATTTCTCAATTTGCAGTAAATCAGCCAGCCAGATGTGCAGCCAGACTTATTAACCACTTCTTTTCCCCCATCTCTTTCCAACAATACAGAGCTTTCTTAACAGGAAGAAACAATTTCATAAATTCATCAGGTTCCAGTGTCTGGATGCTACACCCTTATTAATCACATCAGACCAACAAATATTTCTAACATCATCCACATAAGAGTCACAGCAAAAATCTTTTATATGATCTCTTTATACACTATTCTCAGCCCAGCTTTTTGGAACTTTGGCTTCCTTGCATATAGCCACTATATTGTAATCACTGCATCCAATGGGTGGATGCTTTAGAACAAAGTTTGCTCACTTATTAGTAAAAAAATGTGATACATGTGGATGATCTTGTTTCTGTAGTGTTTTGAAACACCCTGGTAGGTTGATTACTACCTGAACCAGTTTACATGCACTGGTCACAGTGAGAAGCTTCCTCTTGAGTGGACAGTTTGATGAAAACCAGTCAATACTCAGGTCCCCGGGAAGAAGTGAGCCCTCCATTTACATCACATACACTATTAAGCATTTCCCACATATTATTTAGATACTAACTGTTAGCACTTGGTGGACTATGCAGCAACTTCCAAAAAGAAAAGGCTTTAGATGTGCCAAGTGTAACCTGCAACCACAACACTTCAATACCACTTGACATAAGATCTTCTCTAAGCATTACAGGGATATGGCTCTGAATCTATATCACAATACCTCCCCCATTAAGCATTTCTGTCTCTTCTATAGATGTTATATCCTTGTATTGCTACTGCTGTATCATCTCAATGAATTATCTAAAAGCTTAGTCTAGAGAAATGGCTAATATATGAATGTTAGCAAGTTATTGATTTGCATTAACCTTCAATTCCTAAGGCTACATTTTAATATGGGCTATTTTCAGCCCTTTCCTGGGTACCTTATCAACGATAGACATAATATGGAAAAAGAGCAAACAAAGCGAGAAAACAATATACAAGTGGGGAAAAAAAGTATTTAGTCAGCCACCAATTGTGCGTTCTCCCCACTTAAAAGATGAGGAGGCCTGTAATTTTCATCATAGGTACACGTCAACTATGACAGACAAAATGAGAAAAAGAAACCCAGAAAATCACATTGTAGGATTTTTAATGAATTTATTGCAAATTATGGTGGAAAAATCAAAGAATTTGGTCAATAACAAAAAGTTTCTCAATACTTTGTTATATACCCTTTGTTAGCAATAACACAGTCAAACGTTTTCTGTAAGGTCTTCACAAGGTTTTCACACACTGTTGCTGGTATTTTTGGCCCGATCTCCTCCATGCAGATCTCCTCTAGAGCAGTGATGTTTTGGGGCTGTCGCTGGGCTTAACACGACTTTCTGCAACTCCCTCCAAAGATTTTATATGGGGTTGAGATCTGGAGACCTGACTGCAGGCCACTCCAGGGACCCTGAAATGCTTCTTACGAAGCCACTCCTTCTGCCCGGCGGTGTGTTTGGGATCATTGTCATGCTGAAAGACCCGAGCCACGTTTCATCTTCAATGCCCTTTGCTGATGGAAGGAGGTTTTCACTCAAAATCTCCCGATACATGGCCCCATTCATTCTTTCCTTTGCAACGGATCGGTAAGTCCTGGTCCCTTTGCAGAAAAAACAGCCTCAAAGCATGATGTTTCACCCCCATGCTTCACAGTGGTGGTGGTGTTCTTTGGATGCAACTCAGCATTCTTTGTCCTCCAAACACGACAGGGTTGAGTTTCCAAAAGTTCTATATTTGGTTTCATCTGACCATATGGACATTCTCCCAATCCTCTTCTGGATCATCCAAATGCACTCTAGCAAACTTCAGACTTGGCCTGGACATGTACTGGCTTAAGCAGGGGACACGTCTGGCACTGCAGGATTTGGAGTCCCTACGGCGTAGTGTGTTGACTGATGGTGAGGCTTTGTTACTTTGGTCCCAAGCTCTCTGCAGGTCATTCACTAGGTCCCCCCGTGTGGTTCTGGGGATTTTTGCTCACCAAGTTCTTGTGGATCATTTTGACCCCACGGGGTGAGATCTTGCGTGGAGCCCAGATCGAGGGAGATTATCAGTGGTCTTGTATGTCTTCCATTTCCTAATAATTGCTCTCCCACAGTTGATTTCTTCAAAACCAAGCTGTCTTACCTATGCAGATTCAGTCTTCCCAGCCTGGTGCAGGTCTACAATTTTGTTTCTGGTGTCCTTTGACAGCTCTTTGGTCTTGGCCATGTGGGTTTGGAGGTGTGACTGTTTGAGGTTGTGGACAGGTGTCTTTATACTGATAACAAGTTCAAACGAGGTTCCTTAATACAGGTAACAAGTGGAGGACAGAGGACCTCTTAAAGAAGGTTACAGGTCTGTGAGAGCCAGAAATCTTGCTTGTTTGTAGGTGACCAAATACTTATTTTCCACCATAATTAGTAAGTAAATTCATAAAAATCCTACAATGTGGTATTTTTCTGGATTTCTTTTCTCAATTTGTCTGTCATAGTTGACGTGTACCTGTCGATGAAAATTACGGCCTCTCTCATCTTTTGTGGGAGAACTTGCACAATTGGCTGACTAAATACTTTTTTTCCCCACTGT
>NW_025540257.1:0-8436 GCF_020615455.1 Coregonus clupeaformis | reverse complement strand
AACGCTATTGCATCACACGGTACGACATAACGCCGTAAACAGCCACGGCATGACATAACGCTACAGTAACAGCCACGTAATACAAAATACCACATAACAGCCACGTACGACATAACGTTATTTAACAGCTTACCGGCACGCATGACATAACGCTACAAAACAGCCACGGGCATGGCATAATGCCATAAAACAGCCACGCATGACATAACGCTATGTATCAACAACGGTACGACATAATGCCATGTACCACGCCACGGCATGACATACGCTTTTCATGTATCAGCTTGACGGCACGAGACATAACGCTATAAAACAGCCATATGGCATGACATAATGCTATGTAACAGCCACAGTACGACATGCAATGCCATGTAATCAGCTAATGCACATATAACGTTATGTAACAGCTAATGCATGACATACGAACAGCTAATGCATGACATAATGCCATGTAACAGCCACGGCACGACATAATGTCATAATCAGCGCACGCATGACATAATGCTATGGTCAGCCACGCATGACATAATGCTATGTAACAGCTAATGGTACGACAGCAACGTGCTATGTAACAGCCACGGTAATATTACAATGCTATGTAACAGCTTTAATGACATACTATGTACGCTAATGCATGACATAATGCTATGTATCAGCTGACGTAGTATGACATAATGCTATGTAAACAGCTTAATAATGCGACGACATAATGCCATGTAACACCAACGTACGACATAATGCTGTGGAATAGCCACGCATGACATAATGCTATGTATCAGCCACGGCATGACATAATGCTACAAAACAGGCCACGGCATGCACATAATGCCATGTAACAGCTACGGCATGACATAACGTTATGTATCAGCCACGGGCATTATTTACAGCAAAAAAATAGCCAATGCATGACATAATGCTAGCGTAACAGCCACGCATGACATAATTATGCATCAGCCACGCATGACATAAACGCTGGCGTAACAGCTAAAAATGGTACGACACATAAATGCCAGCGTAACAGCCATGGTACGCATAACGCCATGCAACAGCCACGCATGCATAATGCTATGTAACAGCCAATGTGTACGGCATAATGCATACAATCAGCCACGCATGACATAACGCGTAATAGCCAATGCATGACATAATGCTATGTAACAGCTAATGCATGACATAATGCCATGCACCATACGTACGACATACAATGCCATGCAACAGCCACGCATGACATAACGTTATGCATCAGCCACGCACGACATAACGCCATGTACCGCCACGGCACGACATAAATGCTACAAAACAGCCACGCATGACATAACGCCATGCAACAGCCACGCATGGCATAACGCTATATAACAGCCACGGCGTACGACATACTCGGCGTAATTAAAAGCTACCGGCACATACAATGCCATGTAACAGCCACGGGCATGCATAACGCCATGCAACCGGTATACGACATAACGCCATGTAAACAGCCACGGCATGACATAACGTTACATCAGCTACCGGCACAACATAACGCTACAGTAACAGCCACGGCATGATGATAACGCCACAACAGCCACGGCATGCATAATGCTGCGTAACAGCCACGCAGGCATGACATAATGCCGTAAGAACAACGGCATGACATAATGCTATGCATACAGCCACGGCATGACATAACGCTGCGTAACAGCTAATGCATGACATAAATGCCATAAAACAGCTACGGCTGACATAACAATGCTATGTAACAGCTACGGCATGACATAATGCCATGCAATAGCTATGGCTATAAAAAAATGCTACGCCAATCAATTCAATCAATTTTTACGTTTTATATAGCCCTCTTACATCAGCTAATATCTCGAAGTGCTGCATAGAAACTCCAGCCTTAAAACCCCAAACAGCTTAGTAATGCAGGTGTAGAAAGCACGGTGGCGTAGAAAACTCCCAGTAGTGAAGCCAAAACCTAGGAAAGAAACCTAGAGGAACCAGGCTATGAGGGGTGGCCAGTCCTCTTCTCTGGCTGCAGGCTGGTGGAGATTATGGGGCCAGAACCATGCCAAGATGTTCAAAAATGTTCATATGACAAGCATGGTCAAAATAATAACCAGAACAACACCAGCTGGCTTTTCATAGCCGATCAACAAGAGTTGAAACAGCAGGTCTGGGACAGGTAGGGGTTCCATAAATCACGCAGGCAGAACAGCCACGGTACGGACATAATGCTGCGTAACAGCCACCGGTAACGACATAATGCTACAACGTCACGGCACGACATAATGCCATGTAACAGCCACGTAATGTGACATAACGCTGGGCAACAGCCACGCATGACAAAACCATGTAACAACACGCATGACCTAACGCCATGCAACAGCTAATGGCATGACATAATGCTAAAAAAAATTGCCACGGCATGACATAATGCCAAGGTAAACAGCCACGGCATGACATACTGCCATGTAACAGCTAATGCATGACATAACGCTGCATCAGCCACGGCACGACATAATGCCATAAAACAGCTACGGCATGACATAATGCTATGTAATCAGCCACGCATGACATAATGCTATGTATCACACGCATGACATATCGCTATAACAGCCACGCAGGCATGACATAATGCTGCTGCAACAGCCACGCATGGCATAATGCTATATACAGCCACGGTAATACGACACATGATGCCATGTAACAGCCACGCATGGCATAATGCTATGTATCACAGGCATGACATAACGCTGCGTAATGATACTTACGACATAATGCTATGTAAAATTGCGCTAATGGCATGACATAATGCTATGTAACAGCCACGGCATGACATAATGCTAGCGAACAGCCACGGCATGACATAATGCTATGTATCAGCTTTCACGGCATGACATAATGCTATAAAAATTAACAACGGCATGACATAAATGCTGTGTATCAGCTATGGCATGACATAATGCTATGTATCAGCCACGGCATGACATGAATGCTGCTGCAACAGCTACTGCATGACATAATGCCATGTAACAGCCACGGCAGGCATGACATAATGCCATGTAAATACTACGGCAGGCATGACATAATGCTACGTAACAGCTAATGTACGGCATAATGCCATGTAACAGCCACGCATGACAGCAACACTATGTAACACACACGTACGTGGCATATCGCCATAACAGCCACGTACAGGCATGACATAATGCTACATGTAACAGCCACGGCATGACATAATGCTACATTCAGCTAATGGCATGACATAATGCTATAAAACAGCCACGGCATGACATAATGCTATGTAACAGCTACGGCATGGCATAATACTACAAACAGCTACGCACGACATAATGCCATGTAACAGCCACGGCATGGCACAATGCCGTAACAGCTACTGGCAGTAATGACATAATATATGGCGTAACATCCACGCATGACATAACGCTGCTGCATCAGCTACTGCATGGTATAATGCTACGTAACAGGCTAATGGCATGACATAATGCTACAAACAGCCACGGCATGACATAATGCTATGTAATAGCTAATGGCATGCATTAGATAATGCTATGTAACAGCCACGCATGACATAACGCGTAATACCACGCAGGCACATGACATAAGTTATGTAATAGCTACGCATTGACATAATGCTATGTATCAGCTAATGCATGATATAATGCTATGTAACAGCTAATGTACGACATAATGCTACGAAACAGCTATCGCATGATACAATGCTATGTAATAGCTACGGCATGACATAATGCTGCAACAGCACGGCATGACATAATGCTATTTTAACAGCTAATGCATGCATGCGACATAATGCCAAGAAATAGCCACGGGCATGGCATAATGCCATGCAACAGCTTACCGCATGGCATAATGCTATGGTAACAGCCACGCATGGCATAATGCCATGTAACAGCCACGCATGACATATCGCCATGTATCAGCCACGCATGACATAACGCTAAGGCATCAGCTAAACGCACGACATAATGCCATGTAACAGCTAATGCGGCATGACATAATGCTATGTAAATATTACTGCATGACATAATGCTATGTATCAGCTACTTACGACATAATGCTGGCGTAACAGTAACAACATAATGGTATTACAATGCCATGTAACAGCTGACGCGCTATAATAATGCCATGTAACAGCTAATGCAGCATGACATAATGCTATGTAACAGCTAATGCATGACATAATGCTGCGGTAAACAGCCATGCGTACGACATAACGCTGGCGTAACAGCCACGGCAATACGACATAAATGCCATGTAACAGCTTAATGCAGCATGACATAATGCCAGCGTATCAGCTACGAATGATATAATGCTATGTAACAGCCACAGCATGACATAAATTGCAACAGCCACGGCATGACATAATGCCATGCCAACTTTAATGCGCATGACATAATACCATGTAACAGCCACGGCATGATGACATATCACCATGTAACAGCCACGTACGACATAACGCTGTTGCATCAGCCAGCACGATAACGCCATGTAACAAGCCAGCCGCATGACATAACGCTATAAAACAGCCACGACATACCGCGTAAATACTATCAGCATGACATAATACCGCGTAACAGCCACAGCATGACATAATGCTATGCAACAGCTACTTAACGACATAACGCCATGCAACAGCCACGGCATGACATAACGCGCGTAATACCACGGCATGACATAATGCTATGAATCAGCCACGGCATGACATAATGCCATGTAACAGCTAATGGCATGACATAATGCTATAAATCAGCTATGGCATGACATAATGCTGTTGTATCAGCCACGGCATGACATAATGCTATGTAACAGCTACTGCATGACATAATGCTACAAAACAGCCACGGCAGGCATGACATAATGTTATGTAACAGCAAATGAAGAAATGACATAACGCGTAACAGCCACGGCATGGCATAACGCGTAACAGCCATACTTAGCATGACATAATACTATGTGTAACAGCTAATGCATGGCATAATGCCATGTAACAGCCACGGGCAGGCATGACATAATGCTATGTAACAGCCACGCATGACATAATGCCATGTACTCAGCTACACGCATGACATCGCCATGTAACAGCTACGCACAACATAACGCTATGTAACAGCCACGCATGCGTTTACAATATGTAACAGCTACCGCATGACATAATGCTATGCGTAACAGCCAATGCATGGCACAACAAAGGCGTAACAGCCACGGCAGGCATGACATAACGCGTATAAAACATCTACGGCATGACATAATGCCATGTATCAACAACGGCATGACATAATGCCATGTAACAGCTAATGCAGCACGACATAATTGCTATGTAACGCTTTCACGGCGACATACCGCTATGTAATAGCTAATGCACGACATAATGCTATAAAAATAGCCACGTACGACTTAAATGCCATGTGTAACAGCCACTTGTAGGCATGACATAATGCTATAATAGCCACGCATGACATAATGCCATGTAACTGCCCACGGCATATATAATGCTATGTAACAGCTACGGCATGACATAATGCTATTGTGAATAGCCACGCATGACATAATGCTATGTAATAGCTTCACGGCATGACATAATTATGTAACAGCCACGGCATGACATAACGCTACTTGAACAGCCACGCACGGCGACATGGAACGCTATGTAACAGCCACGGCAAAATGCCATGCAACAGCCACGCAAGCATGCATAATGCTATAAAACAGCCACGGCATGGCATAACGCTGCGTAACAGCTACTGGGTAATACGACATAACGCCAAGGCATCAGCCACGGCATGACATAATGCTATGTATCGGCCACGGCATGGACATAATGCCATGTAACAGCCACGGCATGACATAATGCTATGTAACAGCTACTGCATGACATAATGCTATGTATCAGCTTACTGCATGACATAATGCTATGTAACAGCCAGCATGACATAACGCTACTGTAACAGCCACGAAGCGATTATTAACGCTGCGTAACAACAACGTATTGACATAATGCCATAAAACACAGCCGCATGACACAATCGCCATGTAACAGCCACGGCATGACATAACGCTATGTGTAACACAACGCATGACATAATGCCATGTAACAGCCACGGCGGACGACATAATGCTATGTATCAGCCACGCATGATATAACGCTATGTAACAGCCAGCAGCATGACATAATGCCATGTAACAGCCACGGCATGACATAATGCCATGTATCAGCCACGGTGGCGACGATAATACTCATGCAATGCTTACTACGACATAATACTATGTATCAGCTACTGCATGACATAATGCTATGTATCAGCTTACAGCATGACATAATGCCATGCATTGAGCCACGCATGACATAATGCTCAGCAACAACAACGGCATGACATAAATGCTATGTAACAGCTACTTAGTTTGACATAATACTCATGTAACAGCTACAGTACGACATAATGATATGCAACAGCCACGGCATGACATATCGCCATGTAACAGGCCACGGTACGACATAACGCTATGTAACAGCCACGGTACGACATAATACTTCATATGTAACAGCCATAAAATACGACATAACGCGCGTAACAGCCACGGTACGACATAATGCTAAGCGTAACAGCTACGGCATGACATAATGCTATGTAACAGCCACGGTACGACATAAATGCTATGTGCATCAGCCACGGTACGACATAATACCAAAAACAGCAACGCATGACATAATACTATGTAACAGCAACGCGCTTATTACAAAATGCTATGTATCATATACAGCATGACATACAGTAAAAAATAGCCACGCATGACATAACGCCATGTAATAGCCACGCAGATGACATAATGCTATGTAACAGCTACGGCATGACATAACGCTATGTAACAGCTACCGCATGACATAATGCCATGTAACAGCTTACTGGCACTGACATAATGCTATGCAAACAGCTACGGCAGGCATGACATAATGCTATGTAACAGCTAATGGCATGGTTATAACGCTAATATGTAACAGCTAATGCATGACATAATACTCATGTAACAGCCACGGCATGGCATAATGCTATGCAACAGCCACGGCAGGCATGACATAATGCTATGTAACAGCCACGGCATGACATAATGCTATGTATCAGCTACTACTTATATAATGCTATGTAACAGCTGACGTGTACGCATTATACTGCCATATGTAACAGCCACGGCATGGCATAATACTATGTAACATACGGCATGACATAATGCTGGCGTAACAGCCACGGCATGGCACAATGCTTATGTAACAGCTAATACGGTATATACGATGATACTGCCATGTAACATCTACCGCATGACATATCATCGCTATGTATCGAAGTACGGCATGACATAATGCTATGTAATACATACGGCATGACATAATGCTATGTAACTACGCATGACATAATGCTATGTAATAGCTAATGGCATTTATAACGCGTAACAGCTACCGCATGACATAATGCTATGTAACAGCTACTTGCATGACATAATGCTATGTAATAGCTACGGCATGACATAATGCTATGTATCAGCTACGGCATGACATAATGCTGTAACAGCTAATGTAACGCCATAATGCTAGCGTAACAGCCACGGTACGACATAATGCTATGTAATAGCTTTACGACATAATGCTATGTAACAGCTACGCATGACATAAATGCCATTTAACAGCCACGGCATAATGAGATAATGCTATGTGAATAGCCATTGCATGGCATAATGCTATGTAACAGCCACGGCATGGCATAATGCTATAAAACAGCCACGGCATAATAATAATGCTATGTAACATACGGTAATGACATATCGCTATATCAGCTACTGCATGACATAATGCTATGCATCAGCTAATGCACGCACATAATGCTATGTAACAGCTAATGCATGACATATCAAAGATATGTAAACAGCTTACTGCATGACATGCTAACGCTATGTGGAACAGCCACGGCATGACATAATGCTATGTAACAGCTTACAGTATTATATAATGCTATGTGAATAGCTAATGCATGACATAATGCTATGAAACAGCTAATGGCATGACATAATGCTATGTACTGTGCCACGGCATGACATAACGCTATGTAACAGCTACTGCATGACATAATGCTATGTAACAGCTAAAATGCACATCGCTATGTAACAGCCACGCATGACATAATGCCATGTATCGGCTACGGCATGATATAATGCTACAAAACAGCCACAGCATGACATAATGCTATGCAACAGCTACGGTAATGATACAGCTATGTATCAGCTACGGCATGACATAATACTATGTAACAGCCACGGCATGACATAATACTATGTAACAGCTACGGCATGACATAATGCTATATCCAGCCACAGCATGACATAATGCTATGTACCACGACATGACATAATGCTACGCGTAACAGC
>NW_025540256.1:0-8442 GCF_020615455.1 Coregonus clupeaformis | reverse complement strand
AATCAATCAATCAATTTTATTTTATATAGCCCTTCTCACATCAGCTAATATCTCGAAGTGCTGTACAGAAACCCAGCCTAAAACCCCAAACAGCTAGTAATGCAGGTAAAGAAGCACGGTGGCTAGGAAAACTCCCTAGAAAGGCAAAAACCTAGGAAGAAACCTAGAGAGGAACCAGGCTATGAGGGGTGGCCAGTCCTCTGGGCTGTGCCGGGTGGAGATTATAACAGAACCATGCCAAGATGTTCAAAAATGTTCATAAGTGACAAGCATGGTCAAATAATAATCAGGAATAAATCTCAGTTGGCTTTTCATAGCCGATCAATAGAGTTTAAAACAGCAGGTCTGGGACAGGTAGGGGTTCCATAACCGCAGGCAGAACAGCTTAAACTGGAATAGCAGCAAAGGGGCCAGGCGGACTGGGGTACAGTGCAAGGAGTCACCACGGCCGGTAGTCCCGCGACATATCCCAGGGCCCCTCAGCTGGCTTTTCATAGCCGATCATTTAGAGTTGAAAATAGCAGGTCTGGGACAGGTAGGGGCTCTGTGAGCCGCAGGCAGAACAGTTGAAACTGAAATAGCAGCAAGGCCAGGCGGACTGGGATGGCGCAAGGTGTCATCATGCCCGGTAGTCCTGACGACATACCTAGGGCTCAGGTTCTCAGAGAGAAAGAGAGAACGAGAGAATTAGAGAGAGCATACTTAAATTCACACAGGACACTGGATAAGACAGGAGAAGTACTCCAGGTATAACCAACTAACCCCAGCCCCCCGACACATAAACTACTGCAGCATAAATACTGGAGGCTGGAGGCACAATACTGGAGGCACATATCCCTAGTGTTCATATCCCTAGTGTTCATATCCCCAGTGTTCATCTCTCTAGTGTTCATATCCCTAGTGTTCATCTCTCTAGTGTTCATATCCCTAGTGTTAATCTATCTAGTGTTCATCTGGTCTTATATGGACCTGATGTAATTTAACCCTCTAAACACATATATTAGTCCCAGCTCAGCTCCCTCTCTCTCTCTGTGTGTATCAAGGTGACCTGGTGGCCTCGCTGGTCTGTGAGAAGGGACAACACCTGGCTCCTGGTTGGTATTGTGTCAGGCAGCAGCCGCTTGCTCCACCTCTACCCTCTCTGTGTTCCCCCGTCGTCAACAGCCCGTGGACTAGACCCGTCACCAACTGAGAAGCTACGGCTCTCAGTCGCTGCCTCTCTGTCCGGTGTACTGTGTAGTACTATGTCATTCTATGTATTGCTATGTAGTTTTATAAACACCTGCAGTGTACTTAGTAAACAAGCCTGGAGAGCTTAGCGTCACTATCCGCTCAGACTGGACATGATTGGACATGTTCCCCAAGGTACAGATCTAGGATCAGCTTCAGCCTCTCAATTGACCTTAACCATTAGTGGGGAAATGCAAAACTGACCCAAGATCACAGTGTTTAACAACTTCACCCTACTCCGATTAATGGAAGAGCTTCTATCAGGTGAACTACTTATAGGGGCCACTAGAGGGGGCTAGTCACATACACTGCAGATGGTGGAAAGTATTCTATGGACAGTTGCTGTTAGTTGAGACAACATGACCATGTCCCAAAATGGCACATTTCAAATGTCATATTATGTATGTATACAGTGTTGTAACAATGTGCAAATAGTTAAAGTACAAATGGGAAAATAAATAAACATAAATATGGGTTGTATTTACAATGGTGTTTGTTCTTCACTGGTTGCCCTTTTCTTGTGGCAACAGGTCACAAATCTTGCAGCTGTGATGGCACACTGTGGTTTTTCACCCAGTAAATAAGGGAGTTTATCAAAATTGGGTTTGTTTTCGAATTCTCTCTCTATCTCTCTCTCTCTCTATCTCTCTCTCTCCCTCCCTCACTTCTCTCCCTCACTCTCTCCCTCTCTCTCTCTCTCTCTCTCTCTCTCTCTCTCCCTCTCTCTCTCTCTCTTTCCCCTTCTTTAAGCTCTCTCTCTCTCCCTCTAGTCTCTTCATCCTCAGTGTTCATCGCCTAGTGTTAAACTGAGTCTAGTGTTCATCTGGTCTTATATGGACCTGATGTAATTTTAACCCCTCTAAACACATATATTAGTCCCAGCTCAGCTCCCTCTCTCTCTCTCTCTCTGTGTATCAAGGTGACTTTGGTGGCCCCCTGGTTTCGTGAGAAGGACAACACCTGGCCCCTGGTTGGTATTGTGTCGCAGGCAGCAGCCGCTTTGCTCCACCTCTACCCCTCTCTGTGTTCCCCCGTCACCGAGCCGCGGACTGTAGACCCTGGCCACCAACTAAGAAGCTACGTGCTCTCCCAGTCGCTGCCTCTCTGTCCAGTGTACAGTGTAGTACTATGTCATCTCAATTTATTGCTATGTAGTTTTATAAACACTGCAGTGCAATTTAGTAAACAAGCCTGAGAGCGAGCGGCTACTCATCCGTTTTGACTGACATGATTGGACATGTTTCCCAAGGTACAGATCTAGGATCAGCTTCAGCCTCAATCTTGGACCTTAACCATTAGTGGGAAAATGCAAAACTGACCCAAGATCAGTGTCTATGCAACTTCACCCTCCTCCGATTAATGGAAGAGCTTCTCATCAGGTGAACTACTTCTAGCGGCCACTAGAGGGGCCTAGTCACATACACTGCAGATGGTGGAAAGTATTCTATGGACAGTTGCTGTTAGCTGGAGACAACAAGAACATGTCCTTGTAATGGCACCCTATTCCCCTATATAGTGCAATTACTTTTGACTTGCTTCTGCAGTGCACTAGAATAGGTAAGCACCATTTGGGATGTATAGTTAGTTTCAACCTGAAAGCCCACAAGTTGAATCATTTGTTTGTGACAATGGTTGAGTAGAAAAGTAATTAACCCAGTAGTCCGCTTGAGCTGTCTGAAAGGGAGAAACTAAAAAAGTTTCAATTTGTGTTGACTTCTACCTGTGTCTTCAGATCCAAATGAAAAGATCCTTGACTGGTTGGAATTGTCATGAACATGTGTTCCTTCATGGGGAGGTCTGGTGATGTGGCCAAGTCCAAAGTCAGAGGTCTGGTGATGTGGCTGGTCCAAAGCTTGGGAGGTCTGGTGGATGTAGTCAGCAGTCCAGGTTGGGGAGGTCTGGTGATGTGGTCAAGTCCAAAGCTTAGGAGGCTCAAGATGTGGCTTGTCCAAAGCTTGGGGAGGCCTGGTGATGAGTCAAGTCCAAAGCTTTGGGAGGTCTGGTGATGGGGCCGAAGTCCAAAGTTTGGGAGGTCTGGTGATGTGGCCGTGGGTCCAGCTTGGGAGGTTATGATGGTCAAAAGTCCAAAGTTTTGGGAGGTCTGGGTGATGTGGCTCAAGTCCAAAGCTTGGGAGGTCTGGTGATGTAGTCAAGTCCAAAGCTTGGGGAGGTCTGGTGATGTGAAAAATGTCCAAAGTTTGGGAGGTCTGGTGATGTGGTCAAGTCCAAAGCTTGGGGAGGTCTGGTGATGTAGTCAAGTCCAAAGCTTGGGGAGGTCTGGTGATGTGGTCAAGTCCAAAGCTTGGGGAGGTCTGGTGATGTGGTCAAGTCCAAAGCATGGGGAGGTCTGGTGATGTAGTCAAGTCCAAAGCTTGGGGAGGTCTGGTGATGTGGTCAAGTCCAAAGCATGGGGAGGTCTGGTGATGTGGTCAAGTCCAAAGCTTGGGGAGGTCTGGTGATGTGGTCAAGTCCAAAGCATGGGGAGGTCTGGTGATGTAGTCAAGTCCAAAGCTTGTCCAATTTCACCATTTATTTGATGGTGTATGGGATTATCATATTACCAACTGAGTGATCCATCAGGATACATTAAACATCATTTGGTATATACCAGAGCCATACATTATGATGTATGACACATCACTTGGTATATACCAGAGCCATACATTATGATGTATGAAACATCACTTGGTAATACACCAGAGCCATACATTATGATGTATGAAAAATCACTTGGTATATACCAGAGCCATACATTATGATGTATGACACATCACTTGGTAATACACCAGAGCCATACATTATGATAAAGGAACATCACTTGGTAATATACTGAGAGCTATAAATTATGATGTATGAAACATCACTTGGTAATACACCAGAGCCATACATTATGATGTAGACACATCACTTGTAATACACTAGAGCTATACATTATGATGTATGACACATCACTGCAATACAACAGAGCCATAAATTATGATGTAAACCACATCACTTGGTAATACACCAGAGCCATAAATTATGATGAAATGACACATCTCTTGCAATACACCAGAGCCATACATTACATGGTATGACTACATCACTTGCAATACACCAGAGCCATAAAATTATGATGTATGACACATCACTTGCACACACCAGAGCTATTACACAGATGTATGACACATCACTTGGTAATACACTGAGCCATAAATTATGATGGCGACACATCACTTGCAATACACCAGAGCCATAAATTATGATGTATGACACATCACTGGTAATACACTAGAGCTTGGCAAATTATGATGTAAGATGACATCACTTGGTAATATACCAGGAGCTATGAATTATGATGTATGACACATCACTTGGAAAATACACCAGAGCCATAAATTATGATGTATGAAACATCACTTGCAATACACCAGAGCCATAAATTGGTGATGTACGACACATCACTTGGTAATACACCAGAGTTTCATAAATTATGATGTATGACACATCACTTTGGTAATACACTGAGCCATAAGGTCATGTATGACACATCACTTGGTAATACCACCAGAGCCATAAATTATGATGTATGACACGTCACTTGGTAATACACCAGAGCTATAAATTATGATGTATGACACATCACTTGGTAATATAACAGAGCTAAACATTATGATGTATGAAACATCACTTGGTAATGCGTTCTGTGCCATAAATTATGATGTATGACACATCACTTGGTAATAATTGAGCTATAAATTATGATGTATGACACATCACTTGGTAATACACCAGAGCTATGCACGATGGTGCGGACACATCACTGGTAATACAATTGTAGCTTGGCAAATTGGTGATGTATGACACATCACTTGGTAATATACTAGAGCCATAAATGTGATGTATGACACATCACTTGGTAATACACCAGAGCCATAAATTATGATGTATGACACATCACTTGGTAATACACCAGAGCCATACATTATGATGTATGACACATCACTTGGTAATACACCAGAGCCATAAATTATGATGTATGACACATCACTTGGTAATACACCAGAGCCATAAATTATGATGTATGACACATCACTTGCAAATACACTAGAGCCATAAAATTATGATGTATGACACATCACTTGTAATACACCAGAGCCATAAATTATGATATGACATCTCTTGGTAATACACCAGAAAGCTATACATTATGATGTTATGACACATCACTTGGTAATACACCAGAGCCATAAATTATGATGGGCGACACATCACTGGTAATACACCAGAGCACATTATGATGTATGACACATCACTTGCAAATACACCAGAGCTATAAATTATGATGTATGACACATCACTTGCAATACACTGTGAGCCATAAATTATGATGTATGACACATCACTTGGTAATACACCAGAGCTATAAATTATGATGTATGACACATCACGGTAATATACCAGAGCTATAAATTATGATGTATGACACATCACTTGCAATACACCAGAGCAAAATTATGATGTATGAAACATCACTTGCAATACACCAGAGCCATAAATTATGACATGACACATCACTTGCAAATACACCAGAGCCATAAATTATGATGTATGACACATATCACTTGGTAATATACCAGAGTTATAAATTATGATGTATGAAATATCACTTGCAATACACTCAGCCATAAATTATGATTTATGACACATCACTTGGTAATACACCAGAGCCATAAATTATGATGTATGACACATCACTTGCAAATACACCAGAGCCATAAATTGCATGCATGACATCACTTGGTAATACACCAGAGCCATAAATTATGATGTATGACACATCACTTGGTAATACACCAGAGCCATAAATTATGACATGACACATCACTTGGTAATACACCAGAGCTATATACATTATCATGTATGACACATCACTTGGTAATACACCAGAGCTATAAATTATGATGTATGACACATCACTTGGTAATACACCAGAGCCAAAAATTATGATGTATGACACATCACTTGCACATACCAGAGCTATAAATTATGATGTATGAAACATCACTTGGTAATACACTTGTGCTTATAAATTATGATGTACATACATCACTTGGTAATACACCAGAGCTATAAATTATGATGTATGACACATCACTTGGTAATACACCAGAGCCATAAATTGGTGATGTATGACACATCACTTGGTGGCCACACCAGAGTCATAAATTATGATGTATGAAACATCACTTGCAAATACACTCAGAGCCATAAATTATGATGTATGAAACATCACTTGCAATACACCAGAGCCATAAATTATGATGTATGACACATCACTTGGTAATACCAGAGCCATAAATTATGATGTATAACACATCACTTGGTAATACACCAGAGCCATAAAAATTATGATGTATGAAACATCACTTGGTAATACACCAGGTTTTACATTATGATGTATGAAACATCACTTGCTTGCTGATGCAGTGATTAGAGATGATGTTTCTGTGTAAAGAAACAACATGCATGAAGGAAATGCACATCCATTCACAGACAGAATCAGATCAATAAGGTGGGATGAGGTGTTTTTCACGGGACAGAAATAAAGACGAGATCAGTGCCAGATCAGGATATGTTTCATTGTCTAGTAAAGATGAGATCAGTGACAGATCAGGATATGTTTCATTGTCTAGTAAAGATGAGATCAGTGGCAGATCAGGATATGCTCTCTATTGTCTAGTAAAGATGAGGGATCAGGCAGATCAGGATATGTTTCATTGTCTAGTAAAGATGAGATCAGTGGCAGATCAGGATATGTTTCATTGTTTCAGTAAAGATGAGATCAGTGACAGATCAGGATTTGTTTCATTGTCTAGTAAAGTATGAGATCAGTGACAGATCAGGATATGTTTCATTGTCTAGTAAAGAGGAGATCAGTGGCAGATCAGGATATGTTTCATTGTCTAGTAAAGATGAGATCAGTGGCAGATCAGGATATGTTTCATTGTCTAGTAAAGATGAGACTGCGACAGATCAGGATATGTTTCATTGTCTGCAAAGAGGAGATCAGTGGCAGATCAGGATATGTTTCATTGTCTAGTAAAGATGAGATCAGTGACAGATCAGGATATGTTTCATTGTCTAGTAAAGATGAGATCAAAGGGCAGATCAGATATGTTTCATTGTCTATAAAGATGAGATCAGTGGCAGATCAGGATATGTTTCATTGTCTAGTAAAGATGAGATCAATGGCAGATCAGGATATGTTTCATTGTCTAGTAAAGAGAGACTGTAGTGGCAGATCAGATATGTTTCATTGTCTAGTAAAGATGAGATCAGTGACAGATCAGGATATGTTTCATTGTCTAGTAAAGAGGAGATCAGTAAGGTGATCAGATAAGTGTTTCATTGTCTAGTAAAGAGGAGATCAGTGGCAGATCAGGATAAGGTTTCATTGTCTAGCAAAGAGGAGATCAGTGGCAGACTGTGATATGTTTCATTGTCTAGTAAAGAGGAGATCAGTGACAGATCAGGATATGTTTCATTGTCTAGTAAAGATGAGATCAGTGGCAGATCAGAATATGTTTCATTGTCTAGTAAAGATGAGATCAGTGAGCAGATCAGGATATGTTTCATTGTCTAGTAAAGATGAGATCAGTGGCAGATCAGGATATGTTTCATTGTCTAGTGAAGATGAGATCAGTGACAGATCATTATGTTTCATTGTCTAGTAAATGAGATCAGTGACAGATCAGGATATGTTTCATTGTCTAGTGTAAGTGATGGAGATCAGTGGCAGATCAGGGATATGTTTCATTGTCTAGTGCAGGAGATCAGTGACAGATCAGGATATGTTTCATTGTCTAGTAAAGATGAGATCAGTACAGATCAGGATATGTTTGCATTGTCTATAAAGAGGGAGATCAGTGGCAGATCAGAATATGTTTCCATTGTCTAGTAAAGATGAGATCAGTGACAGATCAGGATATGTTTCATTGTCTAGTAAAGATGAGATCAGTGGCAGATCAGGATATGTTTCATTGTCTAGTTAAAGATGAGATCAGTGACAGATCAGGATATGTTTCATTGTCTAGTAAAGAGGAGATCAGTGACAGATCAGGATATGTTTCATTGTCTAGTAAAGATGAGATCAGTGACAGATCAGGATATGTTTCATTGTCTAGTAAAAGAGGGATCAGTGACAGATCAGGATATGTTTCATTGTCTAGT
>NW_025540255.1:0-8440 GCF_020615455.1 Coregonus clupeaformis | reverse complement strand
GCTTCCAAACTGGCAGCGACTACAGGGCCAAACAGACCAAAAGGACATGGCAAAATGCTCAACCATTTAAGGTTTTAGACTTGCTGCCACTCCAATCTGTCCCCTATACAAATTGATGTGGCACTATAAGGAGTTAAATTAGTACAGCATTCTCACTCACGGGTGCAACAAATATAGCCTATGACAAGGCATGCCTCAAAATACACTACATGACCAAAAGTATGTGGACAGAGGGGAATTAATAATCATTTGATGAATCCATTTAACTGATGTGAAAGCAGAATTTGGATATTAGTGATGATGATACTGTATTCATCTCTCAGTGGTCATGTGAGAGCATATTGTTTTTGCTAAAAAAAAAATATACATGTTTTGGGGGTAGATCAGCTTTAATATTTCAGATATTGAGCAGAGGATTCCATCAATGTAATTGTCTGCATCACTTCCAATCCCCCATATGTTTTTTTTCTTCTCGCAAATATATATATATACATACATACATTCAGTTGAAATCAGAAGTTTACATACACTTAGGTTGGAGTCATTAAAACTTGTTTTTCAACCACTCCACAAATGTCTTGTTAACAAACTATAGTTTTGGCAAGTCGGTTAGGACATCTACTTTGTGCATGACACAAGTAATTTTTCCAACAATTGTTTACAGACAGATTATTTCACTTATAATTCACTGTATCACAATTCCAGTGGGTCAGAAATGTACATACACTAAGTTGACTGTGCCTTTAAACAGCTTGGAAAATTCCAGAAAATGATGTCATGGCTTTAGAAGCTTCTGATAGGCTAATTTACATCATTTGAGTAAATTAGAGGTGTACCTGTGGATGTATTTCAAGGCCTACCTTCAAACTCAGTGCCTCTTTGCTTGACATCATGGGAAAATGAAAAGAAATCAGCCAAGACCTCAGAAAAAGAATTGAAGACCTCCACAAGTCTGGTTCATCCTTGGGAGCAATTTCCAAACGCCTGAAGGTACCACGTTCATCTGTACAAACAATAGTACGCAAGTATAAACACCATGGGACCACGCAGCCGTCATACCGCTCAGGAAGGAGACGCGTTCTGTCTCCTAGAGATGAACATACTCGGGTGCGAAAAGTGCAAATCAATCCCAGAACAACAGCAAAGGACCTTGTGAAGATGCTGGAGGAAACAGGTACAAAAGTACCTATATCCACAGTAAAACGAGTCCTAGATCGACATAACCTGAAAGGCCGCTCAGCAAGGAAGAAACCACTGCTCCAAAACCGCCATAAAAAAGCCAGACTACGGTTTGCAACTGCACATGGGGACAAAGATCATACTTTTTGGAGAAATGTCCTCTGGGCTGATGAAACAAAAATAGAACTGTTTGGCCATAATGACCATCGTTATGTTTGGAGGAAAAAGGGGGTAGCTTGCAAGCCGAAGAACACCATCCCAACCGTGAAGCACGGGGGTGGCAGCATCATGCTGTGGGGGTGCTTTGCTGCAGGAGGGACTGGTGCACTTCACAAAATAGATGGCATCATGAGGAAGGAAAATTATGTGGATATATTGAAGCAACATCTCAAGACATCAGTCAGGAAGTTAAAGCTTGGTCGCAAATGGGTCTTCCAAATGGACAAGCATACTTCCAAAGTTGTTGCAAAATGGCTTAAGGACAACAAAGTCAAGGTATTGGAGTGGCCATCACAAAGCCCTGACCTCAATCCTATAGAACATTTGTGGGCAGAACTGAAAAAGCGTATAGCAGCAAGGAGGCCTACAAACCTGACTCCAGTTACACCAGCTCTGTCAGGAGGAATGGGCCAAAATTCACCCAACTTATTGTGGGAAACTTGTGGAAGGCTACCCGGAACGTTTGACCCAAGTTAAACAATTTAAAGGCAACGCTACCAAATACTAATTGAGTGTATGTAAACTTCTGACCCACTGGGAATGTGATGAAATAAATAAAAGCTGAAATAAATAATTCTCTCTACTATTATTCTGACATTTCACATTCTTAAAATAAAGTGGTGATCCTAACTGACCTAAGACAGGGAATTTTTACTAGGATTAAATGTCAGGAATTGTGAAAAACTGAGTTTGAATGTATTTGGCTAAGGTGTATATAAACTTCCGACTTCAACTGTATATGTATATATATACATACATAAACACATACATATATACACACACATATATATATATATATATATACACACACACATACACATGCACATATACACATACATACACATACACACACACACATATATATACATACATACATACATACATACATATATACTGTACATACATCCATACACACACACATATCCTTTTTTAAATTATATTTCCCTTCATTACTTTCCAACCCCACCACCCCTTCCCCAATTGGAGTAAACTAGTGAACAACAACGCTTAGGCCTCTACTTCCAGCCCATACATACTATATACATTTTATGGACAGTCAAATTCTACAATAATTATATTTTGTTTGTTTTTACTCCTGAACTTCGTCCGATCATCATGAAGTCCATCTGGTTTGCTTCTATATGCCATATTTTTCTAACTGTGCTCTTTCACAAAAGCTCTCGACCTATAACCTATATACTTATTATGGACACAGTATGGTTTACATTAGTTATCTTGTTGTTATTAGTTGTTGTTATTAGTCCCATCCTTCAGCTCCATTCAACACCTCCCATCTATCTCGTAACACCATCCATATAGGATTTCTATTTGCCATATATTTTTCAACTGTACTGTGATGTTTTACAAAAGTTCTGAACCTTTCTATTCTTATTGTTTCTACAGATCGTAAATTGAATATAAACATTTTTGCTAAAAGTATTATTATAATATTGATCGATTGACTATGACTTTTCAGATCACCCAGTACTGCTATCTGCAGGGTTAGCTCCAGGTAAATATTGCAATCCTTTAGCCATTCCTGGACCTGTGTCCAAAAACAAGCTACAAATGGACAGTACCAAAACAAATGATCTAATGATTCTGTCTCTTCGCAGCAAAATCTGCAGAGCTGGGAAGATTGTATCCCCCATATAAATAACATTCTATTGGTAGCAAGAATTTTATATAATAATTTTAATTGAAAAACTCTAAGTTTTGAATCCGGCGTCGTTTTGCGTATCAATTCATAAACACTATGCCATGGAATCGGTACGTCAAAAATCTCTTCCCAACTATTTTGCAATCTATATGGGACGGCTGTCAATCCTTTGGTCCTTAAATGAAACTGGTATACTTTTTTATTTATCACAATTTTCTTTAACCAATTATATTCTTTAATGCAAGGCCGACAGACAAGTTCCTTACTTTTTCCCCCTTCCACTTTCCTTTTCCATTTTTGCGGTAATGCTGCAATTATTTGGTTGTAATTTTGGGTAGAGCAGACATTTCCATATATTTTTGTTAGCTGCATGTGCGACATAACTCCACCAGTCCTACCGATAATATCATTTACGAAGATTATACCTTTTTTAAACACGTTTTTTTTTATCAATTAGTATGTTTGAGTTTAACCACAATATTTGTTGCATTATTTGTTCTGTCGTTTCTGGAGGATTAAATTGAAATTGCAACCAACTTTCTATGGCTTGTTTTAGAAATAGTGATATTTGGGAGATTATTTCCTTTTCAAATAACTTAAAGTGAGAGGTTGTAATCTGAATAAAGGGAGAAAAAAATTTCTTCAACATTGGGTGAGACATTCTTACTAATTTGCTAGAGAACCAGTTCGGATTTAAGTATAACTTTTGTATGACTGAAGCTTTTAGTGAGAGGTCTAATGCTTTAATATTTAATAATTTCTGTCCTCCGAATTCATATTCATTATATAAATAGGCCCGTTTAATTTTGTCTGGCTTGCCGTTCCAAATGAAATTGAATATTTTTTTCTCACATAATTTAAAAAACTGTTCGCTAGGCATAGGCAAGACCATAAGCAAATAGGTAAACTGAGATAATACTAAAGAGTTAATCAGGGTGATTTTTCCACAAATTGACAGGTATTTACCTTTCCATGGTAGCAATATCTTATCTATTTTTGCTAACTTTCTATTAAAATGTATTGGAGTGAGATAATTTATTTCATTTGGGATATGTATTCCGAGTATACCCACATCACCATCAGACCATTTTATTGGTAAACTACATGGTAATGTAAAAATTGTATTTTTTAGTGATCCAATACGTAATATAGTACATTTATCATAATTTGGTTGTAATCCAGAGAGGTTAGAAAATGTATCTAGATCCTCTATGAGTCTGTGGAGGGATTCAAGATGTGGATTTAAAAGAAAACATGAATCATCAGCGTACAATGACACCTTTGTTTTTAAGCCCTGGATTTCTAATCCCTTGATATTATTGTTGGATCTGATTTTAATAGCTAACATCTCGATGGCAATAATAAATAGATATGCCGATAGTGGACAACCTTGTTTCACTCCTCTTGACAGTTTAAAACTTTCGGAGAAATAGCCATTATTTACTATTTTACACCTAGGGTTACTATACATGATTTTAACCCAATTTATAAGAGATTGTCCAAAATTGAAATGCTCCAGGCATTTATATATAAACCCCAGTCGTACTTTATCAAATGCCTTTTCGAAGTCTGCTATGAATAGTAGGCCTGGTTTTCCAGATTTTTCATAGTGTTCTATTGTTTCCAGTACTTGCCTTATATTATCTCCAATGTATCGGCCATGTAAAAAACCTGTCTGATTAGAATGAATAATGTCCGACAATACCTTTTTAATTCTATGCGCTATACATTTTGCCAGAATTCTTGCATCACAACACTGAAGTGTAAGGGGCCTCCAATTTTTTAAATGGACTGGATCTTTATATTTTCCACTTGTATCCTGTTTCAGTAATAATGAAATCAGACCTTCTTGAGTGTCTGATAATCTACCATTTACATAGGAGTGGTTAAAACATGCTAATAACGGTCCTCTGAGTATATCAAGAAAGGTTTGGTATACCTCGACTGGTATGCCATCCAACCCTGGAGTTTTCCCAGACTTAAAGTCTTTAATTGCATCCAGAATTTCCTCCTCTGTAATTTCACCTTCAAATCTCTACAATTTCCTTCAGTTAGAGGAGATGGAGGCGACTGAAATGAAAGCATATGCTTAAAGTACTTTGTTTCCTCCTTCAAAATATCATTTGGTGAATCATGGGTGACTCCGTCATTTGTAATCAGTTTCAATAAATTGTTTTTGGTAGCATTCCTATGTTGAAGATTAAAAAATAATTTGGTGCATTTTTCCCCATATTCCATACAGTTTGCTTTATTTTTTATAATATATTATACTTGATCTTTCTTGAATAAGCTTCTCCATTTCTTTTTGTTTTTCCTCTAATTTATTCTGAGCCTCTATGTTACCGTTTTTATTGCTATCTATCTGTTCTGTTAGACCTTCTATTTCCTTTGTTAGTGTGGACTCTTTTGACTTAGGGAGCATATTGTTACTACATAATCAGAAGGTATTTATTTATCTACAGTTATACAGTGGGGAGAACAAGTATTTGATACACTGCTGATTTTGCAGGTTTTCCTACTTACAAAGCATGTAGAGGTCTGTAATTTTAATCATAAGTACACTTCAACTGTGAGAGACGGAATCTAAAACAAAAATCCAGAAAATCACATTGTATGATTTTAAAGTAATTAATTTGCATTTTATTGCATGACATAAGTATTTGATACATCAGAAAAGCAGAACTTAATATTTGGTACAGAAACCTTTGTTTGCAATTACAGAGATCATACGTTTCCCCGTAGGTCTTGACCAGGTTTGCACACACTGCGAGCAGGGATTTGGCCCACTCCTCCATACAGACCTTCTCCAGATCCTTCAGGTTTCGGGGCTGTCGCTGGGCAATACGGACTTTCAGCTCCCTCCAAAGATTTTCTATTGGGTTCAGGTCTGGAGACAGGCTAGGCCACACCAGGACCTTGAGATGCTTCTTTCGGAGCCACTCCTTAGTTGCCCTGGCTGTGTGTTTCGGGTCGTTGTCATGCTGGAAGACCCAGCCACGACCCATCTTCAATGCTCTTACTGAGGGAAGGAGGTTGTTGGCCAAGATCTCGCGACATGGCCCCATCCATCCTCCCCTCAATACGGTGCAGTCGTCCTGTCCCCTTTGCAGAAAAGCATCCCCAAAGAATGATGTTTCCACCTCCATGCTTCACGGTTGGGATGGTGTTCTTGGGGTTGTACTCATCCTTCTTCTTCCTCCAAACACGGCGAGTGGAGTTTAGACCAAAAGCTCTATTTTTGTCTCATCAGACCACATGACCTTCTCCCATTCCTCCTCTGGATCATCCAGATGGTCATTGGCAAACTTCAGACGGGACATGCGCTGGCTTGAGCAGGGGGACCTTGCGTGCGCTGCAGGATTTTAATCCATGACGGCGTAGTGTGTTACTAATGGTTTTCTTTGAGACTGTGGTCCCAGCTCTCTTCAGGTCATTGACCAGGTCCTACGTGTAGTTCTGGGGCTGATCCTCACCTTCCTCATGATCAATGATGCCCCACGAGGTGAGATCTTGCATGGAGCCCCAGACCGAGGGTGATTGACTGTCATTTT
Organism: Coregonus clupeaformis; assembly: GCF_020615455.1. Lineage (NCBI taxonomy): Eukaryota > Metazoa > Chordata > Actinopteri > Salmoniformes > Salmonidae > Coregonus > Coregonus clupeaformis. The sequence goes on along the minus strand of NW_025540255.1, from coordinate 1,831 downwards.
GAACTTCTTCCATTTTCTAATAATTGCGCCAACAGTTGTTGCCTTCTCAACAAGCTGCTTGCCTATTGTCCTGTAGCCCATCCCAGCCTTGTGCAGGTCTACAATTTTATCCCTGATGTCCTTACACAGCTCGCTGGTCTTGGCCATTGTGGAGAGGTTGGAGTCTGTTTGATTGAGTGTGTGGACAGGTGTCTTTTATACAGGTAACGAGTTCAAACAGGTGCAGTTAATACAGGTAATGAGTGGAGTACAGGAGGGCTTCTTAAAGAACAACTAACAGGTCTGTGAGAGCCGGAATTCTTACTGGTTGGTAGGTGATCAAAATACTTATGTCATGCAATAAAATTAATTCTGTCTCTCACAGTTGAAGTGTACTTATGATAAAAATTACAGACCTCTACATGCTTTGTAAGTAGGAAAACCTGCAAAATCGGCAGTGTATTAAATACTTGTTCTCCCCACTGTATATACCACAGCAGGTTGGTGGCACCTTAATTGGGGAGGACAAGCTCATGGATTAAGTGGAATGGTATCAAATACATCAAACACATGGTTTCCATGTGTTTGATGCCATTCCATTTACTCCGTTCCAGCCATTATTATGAGCCGTCCTCCCCTCAGCAGCCTCCACTGATATATACACTACATGACCAAAAGTATGAGGACTCGTCAAACATCTCATTCCAAAATCATGGGCATTAATATGGAGTTGGTCCCCCCTTTGCTGCTATAACAGCCTCCACTCTTCTGGGAAGGCTTTCCACTAGATGTTGGAACATTGCTGCGGGGACTTGCTTCCATTTAGCCACAAGAGCATTAGTGAGGTCAAGCACTGATGTTGGGTGATTAGGCCTAGCTCGCAGTCGGCGTTCCAATTCATCCCAAAGGTGTTCGATGGGGTTGAGGGCTCTGTGCAGGTCAGCCAGTCAAGTTTTTCCACACCGATCTCGACAAACCATTTCTGTATGGACCTCGCTTTGTGCACAGGGGTATTGTCATGCTGAAACAGGAAAGGGCCTTCCACAAACTGTTGCCACAAAGTTGAAAGTACAGAATCATCTAGAATGTCATTGTATGCTGTAGCGTTAAGATTTCCCTTCACTGGAACTAAGGGGCCTAGCCCGAATCATGAAAAAGAGCCCCAGACCATTATTCCTCCTCCACCAAACTTTACAGTTGGCACTATGCATTCGGGCAGGTAGTGTTCTCCTGGCATCCGCCAAACCCGGACTGCCAGATGGTGAAGCGTGATTCATCACTCCAGAGAACGCGTTTCCACTGCTCCAGAATCCAATGGCGGCGAGTTTTACACCACTCCAGCCGACGCTTGGCATTGTGCATGGTGATGTTAGGCTTATGTGCGGCTGCTCGACCATGGAAACCCATTTCATGAAGCTCCCTACGAACAGTTCTTGTGCTGACATTGCTTCCAAAGGCAGTTTGGAACAGTGTGTGTTGCAACCGAGGACAGATGATTTTTTACGCGCTGCGTGCTTCAGCACTCGGCTGTCCCGTTCTTTGAGCTTGTGTGGCCTACCACTTCGCGGCTGTGCCGTTGTTGCTCCTAGATGTTTCCATTTCACAAAAACAGCACTTACAGTTGACCGGGGCAGCTCTAGCAGGGCAGAAATTTGATGAACTGACTTGTTGGAAAGGTGGCATCCTACGACGGTGCCACGTTGAAAGTCACTGAGCTCTTCAGTAAGGCCATTCTACTGCCAATGTTTGTCTATGGAGGTTGCATGGCTGTGTGCTCGATTTTATACACCCGTCAGTAACGGGTGTGGCTGAAATAACCGAATCCACTAATTTGAAGGGGTGTCCACATACT
>NW_025540254.1:0-8450 GCF_020615455.1 Coregonus clupeaformis | reverse complement strand
TCCCATCACGTTATGGTTATTTCCCTATTTTAACCCTCTGCTTCCCTCATGGTTTTTGTAAGGTGATCGTTCTTTGTTTGGTGTTGTATAATGCTGTGGCTGTTTTATTTCCCTGCGTGGAAATTAGATTTGTTATTTTCTGAGTAAAGTTCGGTTATTTTACTCAGTTCTTTGTCCTGCGCCTGACTCCGTCCTACCGCTGCACACTACACCTTGACACTTTTAACAGATTAGTACACTAATTTCATTAGTCTTAATTTAACTTAATAACTAAATTATATATATATATATACAGTGGGGAAACAATATTTATACCCCGATTTTGCAAGTTTCCTACTTACACAAAGCATGTAGAGTTCTGTCATTTTTATCATGGTACACACTTCAACTGTGAGATTGAATCTAAAACAAATATCCAAAAAATCCACATTGTATGATTTTTAATAATTAATTTGCATTTTATTTCATACATTATTTGATATATCAGAAAAGTAGAACTTCATATTTGGTACAGAAACTTTTGTTTGCAATTACAGAGATCATCGTTTCCTGTAGGTCTTGACCGGTTTGCACACACTGCAAGCAGGGATTTTGGCCTCCTCCATACAGACCTTCTCCAGATCCTTCAGGGTTTTGGGCTGTCTCGCTGGGCAATACGGGACTTTCAGCTCCCTCCAAAGATTTTCTATTGGGTTCAGGTGTGAACTGGCTAGCCACTCCAGGACCTTGAGATGCTTCTTCTGGGCCACTCCTTAGTTGCCCTGGCTGTGTGTTTTGGTCATGTCATGCTGGAAGACCCAGCCCGACCATCTTCACTCTGGGAAGGGGTTGTTGGCAAATCTCGCAATACATTCCCCATCCATCCTCCCTCAATATGGTGCAGTCGTCCTGTCCCCTTTGCCGAAAAGCATCCCCAAAGAAATGATGTTTCCACCTCCATGTGCTTCACGGTTTGGGATGGTGTTCTTGGGGTTAATATTCATCCTTCTTCTTCCTCAGTGTTAAACCAAAAGCTATATTTTTGTCTCATCAGACCTGACCTTCTCCCATTCCTCCTCTGGATCATCCAGATGGTCATTGGCAAACTTCAGACGGGCCTGGACATGCGCTGGCTTGAGCAGAGGGGACCTTGCGTGCGCTGGATTTTTAATCCATACGGCGTAGTGTGTTACTAATGTTTTCTTTGAGATTGTGGTCCCAAACTCTCTTCAGGTCATTGACCAGGTCCTGCTGTGTAGTTCTGGACTGATCCCTCACCTTCCTCACTGATGTTGTTACCCACGAGGTGAGATCTTGTTGGAGCCCCAGGCGAGTGTGATTACCGTCATCTTAACTTCTTCAATTTTCTAATAGTGCGCCAACAGTTGTTGCCTTCTCACCAAGCTGCTTGCCCTGTTGTCCTATAGCCTATCCCAGCCTTGTAAAGGTCTACAATTTTATCCCTGATGTCCTTACACAGCTCTCTGGTCTTAGCCCATTTGTGAAGAGGTTGGAGTCTGTTTGATTGAGTGTGTGGACAGGTGTCTTTTATACAGGTAACGAGTTCAACCAGGTGCAGTTAATACAGGTATTTAGTGAAGAACAGGAGGGCTTCTTAAATAAAAACTATTGGTCTGTAAGAGCAGGTTGATATTACTGGTTGGTAGGTGATCAAATACTTATGTCTTTAATAAATTGCAAATTAATTACTTAAAAATTCATACAATGTGATTTTCTGGATTTTTGTTTTAGATTCAAGTCTCTCTGGTTGAAGTGTACCTATGATAAATATACAACCTCACACTTTGTAAGTGAAAAACCTGCAAAATCGGCAGTGCATCAAATGCCATTTCTCCCCACTGTATATATATATATACAATGGGAAAAAATAATTAGTCAGCCACCAAATGTGCAAGTTCTCAACTTAAAAGTCCTGTAATTTTCATCATGAAATTACGTCAACTATGACAACAAAATAAAAAAAAATCCGAAAATCACATTGTGTGATTTTGTAATTGTTTGCAAATTATGGTGAAGAAATAAGTATTTGGTCGTAATAAAAGTTTCTCAATACTTTGTTATATACCCTTTGTTGGCAATGACACAGGTCAAACGTTTTCTGTAAGTCTTCACAAGGTAATCAATCTTCCCTACCCCAACAGTCATTCTGAATGCAGGTTAGTGTGATTAAAAGTTCAAATAGTTGATATCTAACTCTGGCTGATTCAATAAATTACATGCAACTTTTTCCAAGCCAGCATAATGTGACTTGCAGGCTTGATGTGTATATAGCCCAGGAGTTTCAGACCAGTGTGTTAGGGTCCTAACTATGACCTCAGGGTTTATATGATATATACAATGTGTTATCCATAATGAGTTTAATTTGAAAGATAACATATTCACTTGGAGCACTCACTTGTGGATAAAAATAAATAAAAATAATAAAAATTTGTCACAAAACTTACCATAGTGGAGGTTGAGATAGGAGAAGGAGTATTCCCTGTTTGGAGAAGCAGGAGAAGGGACCAACAGACATCTCATTAAGGCGTTATGTACTGTTTCCTCTGGCTGTATGTCATATCTATCACTGTCACTGTAGCAAGCAGTTGACTAACCAAAACCACACAGAGAAGAAAGAGTAGTGTTATTATCGAGAAAACATTGCTAATTATGCTGTGTGATCAAGGAAACCGCTACTATTTATTTTTCATCATAATGGTTTATTTATAACAAAGGGTTACAGCGTCGATTTACAGATACCTGCAGATACCCGGAGAATAATGCGCCCCATCTCAAATATGATTATTCTGTCTTCTTTTGTCTTAACTGTGGTATATATCCTATGTAATCTGATATGGGTGTTTTCCCTACAACCATCACCTGTCTCCACACAACATACTTCCTCTGTTCTGTGGGGTGTCCCCATAAAACTACTCCCCCAGATGCTCCTCTAAGCTGAATAAACCTCCTCTCAGGTTTCCATTTGAAAACATTAGCAAAGTCATAATTCCTCAGATACTACAGTAGAGAAAGAGCAGAGACTTCCTGCCTGGCTCTGGACTCATTATGTTGAGCCAGAGGTGTGTTCATTCTATGTTTGTATTTCTATGTTGGCCTGAGTGACTCCCAATCAGAGGCAACGAGTGTCAGCTGGTGCTGGGTGTCTCTGATTGGAGCCATATTTAAACTGTGTCTTTCCTTTGTGGTTGGCTGTGGGTTTTGTTCGTATTTGGTTTGTGTAAAACCGTAAGTTACGTTATCGTCTGTTGTTTTGATCGTGTGATCATTCGTTAAATAAATATGTTCACCCTCAACGCTGCGCTTTGGTCTCTCCTGACGATCGTGTCCCTTGTTGAGAGAAACAGTGTAAAAGGATGTTGCCGCAAGTATGGTTAAGATGTGAGTAAGAATGTGACCACCCTACATTGATGTTGCATCACGTTGAAACCTGAGCTTATAGAGATAGATGCCATGCAGACATGGTTAGTGTGGTGGTGTGCATTTAACTTAGGTCATACCTCAGAACTAAACATTGGTGTTAACTCAGTGGATGCAAATGTGCTGTCAATACAATGAATATATATAATATTTATTGATGTGTTGTAGTATCAAGTTGTGTTTATTGTAAATGGTTGAGGTTCCTTTGCTACAGTTATATTTAAGCTATGTTAAGAGATTAATTAGTGGTTTGGTGTTTTTGGTCTCGCCACTCTCTCTGTGCAGAACATGGGAAGTCAGTGGCCATTTAAAGCTGCGATCCTAATTCAAACTACCACAACACGCTCACAATGCCACTTGTTGTAGTATACGGCTGAGGAGATGGATTAAGGAAATTCATTCATCTACATTGTTTGCACAATAATTGTCATAGAATAACTGTATATTTTGGGTTATATAATATTAATTTCTGTAATTCATTTAGTAGTGTAGAAATATATTAGGAAATCAATTGCACCTTTAAAATAAAGTACAGGATGGATTTGGTCATCAGTAACATAATATGGCATGTTGTTATTTATTTCAAGCTAATATTGGAGCAATGTAGAGAAGCTTTTTTTGTTGTAGTGCTGATTGCACACATCTACTCTGACACTCTGAAGATGATGTTGTAGATATCTGTACACTTGATCAAGCGCTATCTCTTATTACCCATCATATTTTCTTTTTGTTTGTGATTTTTAAAGCTGCTTTTGGATAGACATATTTTGTGTTTTGAGTGTCTCAAAATAACATGTGTAAAGCAATTGTATCATTCTAGTTTTTATTTTGTGCAGGACAGGCCAAGGCTGTTCTGACCATACACCCCAAATCTTCCCAGATTTTCAGTAGAGAATCTGCTTCACTCTCAGATTAACATACGAGAGGAATCTCACTGACTGGGAATACACATGGCGCAAGGATGTCATAGACTCCTTCAGTAAGAACCATGAATATGAGATCAGTGAGGTTAAGATTTCAGACAGTGGTGACTACTGGTGTCAGGATACACATATTGATAGAAGAAGCATTCTAAGTGGAGTGATGCAGTCAGATTGACAGTGACAGGTAAGGCATCTTATCTCTCGTTCCAGAACAGTGCCTCCACTTGACATTGGGCCCCATTTTTGGAGGCTATTTGGTCGTTTTGTCATCTACCATTGTTGTTCAAGATTCCTCCATTAATTCATTCTCATTTCATGTAATAATTGAAGAAATGTGGTGTGTCTGGTACTAAGATAGTCTTTTTGTCATACTTCCGCCCGAAGTTGGTGCCTCTCCTTGTGCAGGAAATTATCAGCGGTCTAGTCACCGGCTTTTCTAGCTGCCACTGATCTCATTTCTTTTTTCTATGTTTTTGTCTTGATTGTACACACCTGGTTCCCATCATGTTATGGTTATTTCCCTATTTAACCCTCTGCTTCCTCATGGTTTTGTGCGTGATTGTTCTTTGTTTGGTGTTGTATAATGCTGTGAGCTGTTTTATTTCCCTGCATGAAATTGGTTGTTTTCCTAGTAAAGTTAATTATTTACTCAGTTCTGTGTCCTGCGCTTACTCCGTCCTACCGCTGCACACTACACCTGACAGAATCACGCACCACCTATGGAGTCAGCAGGTGCACCCAGTCTTCCGGTACCGGTGGAGGACCGTCCAGCAGCACAATCTGGGCACAGCAATGATCGCGTGCTGCACACCATGGAGAGATGGGAGAGAGGGTTTTCCCACACCCCACTTCCCACCTCAACCCCACCAGCTGTCCACCCCTCCGTCACCTGGAACCAGTGGGATTCGGTCTCGCTCCCGAAGGCCTATGATGGGGCGGCTGCCGGGTGCCAGGGGTTCCTGCTCCAGGTGGAGCTCTGCCTGGTGACCATCCACCCGCTCCCGCGGGATACGAGAGGTGTCTGCCTCATCTCCTGTTTGTCGGGGAGTGCTGGAATGGGCCAACGCCCGAATGGGGAGAGATAGGCGTTGGTCGTTCTGAGGATTTCACCCGCGTCCAGGTTTTCAATCATCCGCCTGAGGGAGAGCGGCGGGAGAGCGCTTGGTCCATCTCAGACAGGGAAAACGCACAGGAGTTCGCACTGGACTTCAGGACCTTGGCTGCAGGGATGGAATGAGAGGGCCCTGATCGGCCATTGCGGTGAAATCTCACGGGGGTTTGTCGTCGGGAGCTGGCACCCAGGGACACCATCCTTAACCTCGACCAGCTGGTGGATTAATCCATCTGGCTGGATAACCTGTTGACCACCCAGCAGCTTAGGGATTGGGGTCCGTCCGTTACATCCCCCAGCACTTCCGAGTCTATACCTATGGAGCTCGGAGGTTATATGAGTGAAGGGTGGGGGTTTCCCTCAAGTTTCCTGAGTTCCCGCATTTCAAGCATAAGGCGCTAGTAGATTCAAGGCGCAGCTGGGAATATTACCGTGCATTTTGCCACTTAGATTAGTATCCTATTTATTGGTTTCTGTTGATGTGCCCTTCCCTGTACATGCCTTAGATAGTCGTCCTTTGGATCGGGCCTGATTAGGAAGGTCACAGCTCACTAGGTATGATAACGCAGGAGGGTCATGAGGAGGAGTATAAGTCTCCTCCTGATAGATTCTCCTGCGTTTCCTGTGGTGTTGAGGAATTCCTGGTTTTGCCCATCATAACTATTACGTGGCAACAGAGGGTTCTGAAGGGATAGTCACGTCAGTGCTCAGGGGAGTGTGTAGGTGTTCCATGGTGCAACTACATTGGAGATCCAAACCAGAGGTCTCCCCCATGCACATCATTTTTGCTCTACTTCTGTAAAAAGAAGGCGACTCAATTACCACCCATCACGGGGGATTGTATGATAAATACTCCAGGTAACGCAGCACTTCCCAGAGGTCACGTTTATCCTCTGTCACAGGGGGAGGCCGGCTATGAAACATATGTCTCCAATCTCAAGGACAGGGATATATTCGCCCTTCACTTCACTGCCTCCTCAGTTTGTTTTTGTGAAGAAGGATGGAGGTTTACCGTGCACAGCCTGACTATCGGGGTTTCAATCAGATCACGGTGATTACAGTTACCCGTTGCCTCTCATGGCCAGTGTCACCGAGTCATTCGGGCGCTTCTTCTAAAATTGGATCTCAGGAGCGCGTACAACCTGGTGCGTATCGGGAGGATGTGTGAAACTGCATTTAGTACCACCTCTGGGCACTATGAATACCTGCGTCATGCCGAAATGCGGGTTGGCGAATGCTCCATCAGATGCTTCCAATCCTTTGTAGGCGAGATCTTCAGGACCTGCACAGGCAGGGTGTATAGTTATATAATACATCCACTCCGCAGCACGTGCCGAGGCATGTGTCCCTGAGTGCATATGTGCTTGGTGGAGCTGTTGGAGCATGACCTGTACGTCAAGGCTGAAAATGTCTGTTCTTCCAGCAGTCCATCTCCTTCCTAGGGTACCGCCTGTCCAGCGTCAGGGGTGGAGATGAAAAATTACCGCATTTCAGGCGTGCGTGGTGGCGACTCCAACCACGGTAAAGGAAGTGCAAGCGGTTCTTAGGGTTTGCCAACTACTACGGAGGACATCCAGGAGCTTTGGTCAGGTAGCGGCTCCCATTACCTCCTTGCTGAAGGACCGGTGCGACTGCAGTGGTCAACTGGGGCGGACAGGGCTTTTGGTCACCTGAAGAAGCTTTGTTTACACCTCGGCTCCCGATGCTGACTCATCCGGATCTCTCTCCTTAGCATTCATAGTAGAGGTGGACGCGTCCCGAGGCTGGGATAGGAGCTGTGCTGTCTCAGCGCTCGGAGCCACGTGCAACTCCCGCCTATGATGTGGGGGCACCAACCTGTTAGCTGTGGTCAAGGCTCTGGCGTGGAGACATTGGCTTGAGGGCTAAACACCCTTTCTCATTTGGACTGACCACCACAATCTGGAGTACATCCGGGCGGCAAGGTGACCATGTTTTCCTTTTTCCTGTCCTACAGACCAGGTTCCCAAACGCTAAGCCAGATGCTCTGTCCCGGATGTATGACACAGAGGAGGCGGTCACGGATCCCACTCCCGCACTTTCCAGCTTCTTGCCTGGTGGCCGGTGGTATGGGAGGTTGGCAGCTATTGGCGGGCTTTATGCGGCGCCCACTGCCCACCCAGTGTCCAGTTGGGGCGTATGTGCGTTCCGTCTGATGTCCGCGATCGATTGATCTGTTGGGCTTACACGTCCTTCACTCTGGTCATCTGGCATGGAGTCGGACAGTGCGCTGTCTTGGGTGGGAAGTACTGGTGCCTTTAGCTAAGGGCGTGAGGGTTTATGTTTCCTCCTGCTCGGTGTGCGCTCAGTGCAAGGCACCTAGACACTGCCCAGAGGAAGTGCAACCCCTACCACGTTCTAGCGACGCGTTAACACCTATCGGTGGATTTTGTGATGGATTTTCCTCCATCACAAGGTAACACCATGATCCTGATGCGTTGTGGTCCCGGTTTTCTAAGTCTGCCATCTCCTTCCTTTCCTTACAGACTGCGGAGGCTCTGTTTAACACTCTTCTCGGGGCTGAGGATATAGTGTCTGATCGGGAGTCCCAGTTCACGCAGGAGTCTGGAGGCGTTCAAGGAACGCTCTGGGGGTCTCGGTCAGCCTGACCTCAGGGTTTCACCCCGAGAGCAATGGGCAGGTTGAGAGTGTAAACCAGGATGTGTGGGTAGGTTTCTGCGGTCTATTGCCAGGAGGACGGGCCAGGAGCTAGGCGCTTTCTGTCCCTTGGGCAGAGATGGCCCAAAACTCCCTCTGCCACTCCTCCACTAACCTGTCTCCGTTCCCGGTGTGTACTAGGTATCCGGTCCTGGCACCGTGGCATCAGAGCCAGGTCGAGGCACTCGGTGTTGGTTTCGGCGCTGGGGAGGAACTGACGCTGCCCACGTGCGCCTGCAACGGGCCATCCAAGCGACAGAAGAGCGCCGGCCGCCACCGCAGTGAGCCGGTGTATGTTTTGTCTTGATTAGCACACACCTGGT
>NW_025540253.1:0-8455 GCF_020615455.1 Coregonus clupeaformis | reverse complement strand
TGTCGTATATGATGAATGGTGGCAATTATTGCTGTCAACAAAAGGAGTCGGCTCATACTGAACATTGATCATAAGGTTTATTCAGACCACAAGCTTCAGCATGAGTTTACAGACACGCGTGGTCCGGAGAGCAGTGTCCTCCAATTCTAATGTCTGCTCTGTCCTATCTTCTTCGTGTACCCCTATTTATAACCAATGCAACAAGATGGGCTCCCTCTGCTGGCCAGTTTACAATACACTTCCTGTCTATTATATGTTACCTTATACTAAATATTGCCTTTTGATACTAACATAACCAACATTCCATTTCGTCATGAAAAACATTTAACAAAGGCATAATCTTCAGATACGATATTCCCCCCTTTCGAGACGAAATAAACGTCTCGAAAACAAACAGAATAAGATTATGACTATTAACCATTTATCTCCTTGAGTATCTTTAACATTAAACCAAACACATTCTCCTCTAGAGTGTAAATACCTTCCTATGAAATACCTGTTTATGAAGTGTGAATACATTACTATGACATATGAAGAAATCTCCATGGAGTGTAAGAGCGAAAAACTGTCCAGCAGCCATCCATCCATATCAATCAAGACAGTAAAATTCTCTCACGGTCCCTCTGCCCCAGGCAACCACCGTCGGTACTCCAGATAACCTCATTAACCATGTAAATGCATTTGAAACTATGATGTAATTAAATACACATGTAAACAAAATCCTATCCATAAATATCCATTGTACGGCTGGTCAACCCATCGAATCGTACAATGAATCTCTCCCTTCCTAGACCTTCTCTGTCCCTAAACATTCACCGAAATAAACAAAAGCATCTAAGATCCTCATCTGCATTCAATAACATCAAACATCATTCTACTAAAATCAATACCTAAGAATATGACACAATTATGTATTACACATCAAATATGTCTATATTTCATTGCAGACACTGGAATGTAGTCCACTACACTTCATCTCCCTGTAGTGTCCTCTTCCAATGGACTTGTTGATGATGGAATCAGCCACACCCTCCTTGTTTCATCTCCTCCAGTCATATTCTCCCTTCATATTGTCTTTGTTTGAGTATTCCAATCTCCACATGTTCTCCCAAATGCTTCTGGAATGACAAGAAAATAAACGACCAAACAGTATCCTTTGCAAAACAACCACTTTCAAATTAAACCTCCATTTCACCTAAGAATTTAAAAAATGATACATAAATGATGCATGAATCACATTAACCTATCCCCCTTGATTCATAAATCATACTAAAATCATACTAAAAAAAAATGTTTTCCTTGAAACAATAAAAATAAAATGATCAAATAATCAAAAAGGATATTTATCCATTCAGTAGTCCATCTAGACCCCCTCGTCCGTCTTCGTCCAGATCCGGAACAGTCAACACCGGCATCATTCTCCAACCTATTTCAATCTCATAGCTTCCTCAAAAGTCAGTAACATATTACACCTTGCTATCAAAGCTGTCATTAACCCATCACTGCCCCTACTGGCCTAATTGATCTTGCAACCAAATCCTTTCAAATGCATCCCTTATAATGCATCTATAACCCCAGTGATATTATCTGAACTATCTGGACTCAAAGTATAACTAATATTTATCAATATTATCTTCCCAAATGTTACACCATACAATGAATGAAGTCCCCCCTTCTCCCTTAAACTTATTCTTCAATGATAGGCTTGAAGACTATGACCTGTAGCCATGTCTCTTTTCACCCCATTTTCAACCCTAGCTTCAGATTTCTGTATTGGTACCACTCCTCTTTTAATGGTAAAAACCTCATATGTTTTATTAGAATAACAACAACTTTTATCCTCACTGGTTCACCTGAATACTTCAGGTTTCCACTGTTACCTGACTTTACTTTCCATCTAACAATTCCCATAGGATAATTCATTTACCCAAGAACACTTAAACCCTACTGTTCTGACAACTACATTATTTTATCTGTCAATGACTGTTGCCGATACCACAGTCATGACAAAGCATAACCCTGACCCACACCTGCCAGAGGCCGCGCGACCGTCTAACACGTCTTGGGCTGGCATCCCCAACAGACATCAACCCTCAAGATTCCTCACTGATTCTTACCGAATGAGTTAATCTATCTCTAATTTTCACAACAGAGGAACGAGCAGCACTGATCAGATGCCCCCCCCCCTCTGTCATCAAAATCAAAAGACCCCATCCTGCAGCTTCCATGATGAATCTCTCTTCTCCATTTCAGATTAACCTATATTGCTCTCTACTACTATCTGCTCTACTTTTTAACCCTATTCGTAGTAACCTAAACCCCTGAGTCTCTCTTGCTGCCTCCTTTAATTTCAGAAAAGTTGTTGTCATCCTTCCTACATTTGCTATTACCATCGTATCATTAATCCCTTCCCAAAGTTACCATTAACGTTGTTGATTTAGTTGATGAATTAAAACCCTTAATTCCCTCTAGTGGGAAACTACCAACATCCTATTCGATTATTCCCTATTGGAGTGACTACTGTAATAAACTTATCCTTAACTCCCTCTGTGACTGTGGAAAGTTTTACAGACTTCAAATCTTCCATTATAAGCATCACCTTACAAATTACATAGCCCTTTAACCAATAATTCTTAACCGGAACAAATTTCTATGCTTTCACTAGATAAGTACACATATTCTCCCTGATCTTTATCTGTAACCTTACGCAAAATAAGTGAACAGTCACTCCTAACCCTCTTCTAAACTATACCTCCTTTTACTCCTGGTCCTGATAACAACACTTATTCTCCATAATTATCTCTCCATATGAGAGAAACGTCCCCCATCCTAAACCCTAATAAGTGTTTTCCCCCTAAAATTGGTGCTGTATTGGTTCCCTTATAATCAAATGCGATATATTTATGACTTTAATACCTATCAATGTTGAAAGAGTTAAATTGCTTCTCTCTGTTGTTCTAATAGACTGAAGTGTTAATGTCCTTATTTACTCCTAGTTTCCCCCCAGTTTTCCCCTAAAACTTTGAACTCTTTCCTTGTACTTCCATCCATCACCACTAGTGTCACTTTTTCCCCAAATCTCAGTCCTATCTCTAAATCCCTGACTTTCAAACTTTTGATTACACAAAGTACACCTATAATGACCTTGATCTCCCTGCTGGAAACTGTAAATATAGATACTCAATCACCCTCAAATCATTCAGCAACACATACTTTCTCAATGCATCTGCTCCTAATCGATTTAAACTCCTACCATATCTTCCCACTAAACTTTAAAATGTCCTTCCTCACTGTTCTCTCTCTGTCTTACTACTAACTTTGAAACTTAGCTTACTGTCTCAGAGTTCCTTCACCCCTAGTTCTCCTAACTTATTTTAATCTAATCTTTTCTCTCATAACATTTAAAACCTTTTCCCCTGATTTATTGACAAAATCTCTTACCACCAAATTTTTAGAATATGTGATTGGGAAAGTTCCCCACCTGCTTCTGACTCATTACACACAGACTTGGCAAAACGACTAACCCCCCTTTTTAGCCTAGCCTAGCCTGAAATCCCTTAATGTAAGAATGTAACCCAGAATAATAATCACCCCTTTTAACTTTTCAGACAGATTGTCTTAGACAGTCTAGTGTACATCTTATTGTACAATTCAATTCTCTTCCCAACACTGCAATAACAGTATCTTCTAATATTAGTATGTCTATTTTGATTAACTGTTTTACTACCTCAAATCCCTATCCTAATTCGTTATCAATTAGTGATATGTTTAACCTCTTTAGGCCTAAACCCAGATAAGTTTTCCCCTATTCACTATCACTTCTAATGGTCAGTTGTTTTTACTTCAATTGTTGGCTATTTTCTCTTCTTCTCTAATCGATGCTCTCAGCTGATACCCCCCTTCCGGATATTCTAGACACTAACAGGTGATCTTGAATTGCCCCTGTATCTTCCTTAAAAGGTTCTCTGTTCTTCCTCCTAACTTGTTGCATGAACAGGTAAAGTACCCAATCTGTCCATAATTATACCAGTCTTCTGAAAGTTGCTGAAAGTGTAGCTGAAATATTCCTCCTTCTTCTTTGTTCTTCTCCCTCTCCAATTCTGTGTCTGTCCAGAAACTGGCGGTCGATATGGAACATCTGGTCCCCCCTTGGCTGGTACAATTGCCTTTGATATTGTTCCGTTGAAGCTGTAACAGTGATTGTTGATTTGGTTCACCCTGATTCTTCATCACACAAGCTTCTCTTCTCCACCAGTTGTATGATTGACTTCTCAGAGTTTCTTCGTCCTGTTCTTTGTTGTTGACATATCAGGATTCTTCAAAAGCTTATATTTCAAGTTCTGTCCTCGAAATATCGTCTTCCATCATCTTCTTACTTTTCTTCAGCATCTTTGCCTCAATGTATTCTTCTTCTCCTCCAATTCTTGGGATTAAAAATGTTCTCCAGCAGGTTTTCTCCTTGTCTCTTCTGTATCTTCAGCGTCTCGAGCTGTTCCTCTAGCTCCCTTTACCTCTCCCAAAGTCGTCTCTTCCTCCAGGCCTGATACGCCTCGGTCTATATCTCCTATTTCTTCTCTGCCAGTCATTGTAGGATAAAATCCTCTTGAACATACAACACCTTTCATCTCCAAATCTTCATCACTTTCTTCATCAGAACTCGAATCTCTTGTCTCCTTCTTCGTTCAACTTTCATCAGAGATCAAGTCTCCAGTATCCTTCTTTCCTCTCTTGCCACTTCCTTCTGATCACAGAGTCACCTCCACCCATGGCCTCTCATCAATCACTCTCCTCTTCATCCTCCTCATCTCCTTAAGTTCCCAGACATCCCGGTTTTCCTTCCGTCTTCTGGATTCATCTTCATCGTTGTTTCTGCTCGTATTCGTCTTCATCTCTGATGCCATAATCACCCTGCTGGATGATGTCTTTCTGCTGAATCCGTATGTGAGAAAGGTGTACTAACTTCTGCCATTAGTCTCTCCTAACACTACTCTAACCCTACTTTGATTACTTTGATTAAAAATGACTATTTTAATCAATTTTCCCCTATATCAAGCCCTTTTAAATTCCTTTATTGTGAACTATCCTATTTTAGACTATATAAGTTATATAGGCTTCCCCCCTGTAATTCTTAATATAACCTAAACAAATCCATTAACCATCCTGAATAATTAAACCCAATTTTATTCCTATGTCACCAATTTATCCATTAGTGTTGAGTATATTACCACAACCCATCAAATGCAAGTAAATGCAAGTTAGTCATCTTCAGACTAAAATACCCATAAACAAAGCCTTCTAACCTTACAACCCTTCAATACTCCAATTCCCATAACCCCTTGCTCTATTAGCTCTAATTATCATAAATTTACAGAAGACTCCTCAATCCATCCTGGATTCCCAACACATCTGTAATTAAACCCCAGTGATGCACATAGCCTCCAAAATGCAATTTTTAATGAAATAGTATTTGCCAAGTCTATGTAAAATCGTCATAACATCACATATCCTGTTAGGGAAAGATTTTGTAACCATAATCAGTACCAAAACCTTTTTGACTTGATCCTCTGCCACGTGACGTGATCACTTCCTGTATCTCCTCGCTCCCCCTCTCTCCTGTCTCTCATGACAAGGGACAAAGACACAAGAACAGCTTTTTAGTAGTTCATGCCATCACTGAGTATTTCCAACCATTCAAAATTCATTCGTTCTACATTATTCACTCTAAGACTAAACTCAGGACTAATTATAGATCGCCCAAAACATTTTGCTTTTAATCCGTCATTTAATTATTTAATTCAATCTATTATAATCCATTATCCTATATTTAATTTATAAATTCAATAGGCTACAAAACAAGTTTCATCTTTAACCAATCGCAGTTTAAACTAGAATCATCGTGTTAAAATCTCTTTATGCGTATTTGTTCCGTCGTCTGTGTTCCTCTGTCTCCCCCTGCAGTTTAACCAATGTGTTGTTTTACAGAATTCCACGCATGCGCAAATATCATTTTAAAATTAAACGCATCCCCATACATTTACTACATAGATCGCTCCAAACCATTTCATTTAATTTTAATCGTCTTATTTTAATTAATTATACTCCGTCAACATATATTTGATCTATAAATGTACTACATCTCGCCAAATAGTTTAACGTTCACATAACAGTTACTTTAACGATTTTAAAAGAGTCGTGTTCACCTCTCTTCTCGATAGCTCTTAAACCCCTAAAAGAAACCCCAAACAATCATATGACCTTACGCCACCATTTTGTTCCGTCGACTCAGCACGACCGCATGTCGTAACTCTCGCCCTGTAAAATCACACGCATGCGCACATCCAATCAAAACCACATTTTCACCTCCACGAAACGGATACCAGTCCAGCTGTACCTTTCGCTCCCCTCCTAGTCAAACAACATTTAACAGCGCTCACAAAACATACAACCTGACTTACAGACAGTGACAAGTTTAAGAGACTTTAATCCATCGCAATGGAATCTCTAAGGATATCCGTTAGCATGTAGCATGCAACACAATTAGCATTAGCAGTTAGCATTAGCCTGAGGTACACTATGACACAAAACCCAGTTAGCCTTAAGCATTAGCATTAGCATTTAGCATTAGCATTTAACCACGATGTACCACGTGGCCCGAACCATACAATCAAGCCTTAGCCACGAGGCACCACGTGGCCTGAAACAACCCAGCATTAACACCAACCTCCAGCTAACTGCAGCCTACTAGCTATACAAATGAACACCCCGCACCGTGGCCAAATCATCATCATCACAATTATCTCCCCGTCTAACTTTATGCTGCCTTGAAAGATGAATCTCATATCAAGCGGTTATCCCCAACCAATTTCCCGTCGGCCAGAGGAGGAGTATAACATAAATACAACCATTCACTTCATAATTCCCGCTTAAGGAATCAACCTGACCCAACCTAACTAAGTCCAGGATTTGTAGCCCACTCAATAATAATAATAAGAATTATTACGAGTCGCCGTTTCGAGGTCTTTTCCGTATTCACGGTGCCCTAACTATGCAGATATCTTCCAACCTTTATTCTCTACCAATCCATTGTCCTAAACATGCTATTATTCCCCGTTACCCATCAACCAAATTTAAAATATTTTCGTTCAGACTCCCAGTTAACAGCCATAACGCCACCCGAAACACGGTCGTAAGGGTACATTCCTCCAGTGTACATAAGCAGTAACAAAACCAACAACTTAGCTGTGTCTAGTCGGGTCATGACTCCAGACCAAAGTCAGCCTGAGTTAGCTTGATGACTCCAAATGCAGCAAAGAAGGATTGCATCATCCCTCCTGGCTAGCTCGCCATTCTGTCGTATATGATGAATGGTGGCAATTATTGCTGTCAACAAAAGGAGTCGGCTCATACTGAACATTGATCATAAGGTTTATTCAGACCACAAGCTTCAGCATGAGTTTACAGACACGCGTGGTCCGGAGAGCAGTGTCCTCCAATTCTAATGTCTGCTCTGTCCTATCTTCTTCGTGTACCCCTATTTATAACCAATGCAACAAGATGGGCTCCCTCTGCTGGCCAGTTTAGAATACACTTCCTGTCTATTATATGTTACCTTATACTAAATATTGCCTTTTGATACTAACATAACCAACATTCCATTTCGTCATGAAAAACATTTAACAAAGGCATAATCTTCAGATACGATACCCACTTTGAGGATATTACAGTGCCACCGACGCGGCCCGCTACCAAGGACTGTGGGATCTCCTTCTCCGTGGCCGACGTGAGTAAGACATTTAAGCGTGTTAACCCTCGCAAGGCTGCCGGTCTAGATGGCATCCCTAGCCGCGTCCTCAGAGCATCCGCAGACCAGCTGGCTGGTGTGTTTACGGACATATTCAATCTCTCCCTATCCCAGTCTGCTGTCCCCACTTGCTTCAAGATGGCCACCATTATCCCTGTACCCAAGAAAGCAAAGGTAACTGAACTAAATGACTATCGCCCTGTAGCACTCATCTCTGTCATCATGAAGGGCTTTGAGAGACTAGTCAAGGATCATATCACCTCTACCTTACCTGACACCCTAGACCCACTTCAATTTGCTTACCGCCCCAATAGATCCACAGACGATGCAATCGCCATCACACTGCACACTGCCCTATCCCATCTGGACAAGAGGAATACCTATGTAAGAATGCTGTTCATTGACTATAGCTCAGCATTCAACACCATAGTACCCTCCAAGCTCATCATTTATGCTCGACGCCCCGGGTCTGAACCCCGCCCTGTGCAACTGGGTCCTGGACACCACCCCAGGTGGTGAAGGTAGGAAACAACACCTCCACTTCGCTGATCCTCAACACTGGGGCCCCACAAGGGTGCGTGCTCAGCCCCCTCCTGTACTCCCTGTTTACCCATGACTGTGTGGCCGCGCACGCTCCAACTCAATCATCAAGTT
>NW_025540252.1:0-8455 GCF_020615455.1 Coregonus clupeaformis | reverse complement strand
GCCATAGTGGAGTTTGGGAGTGTGACTGTTTGAGGTTGTGGACAGGTGATTTTACTACTGATAACAAGTTCAAACAGGTACCATTAATATCAGGTAACGAGTGGAGGACAGAGGAGCCTCTTAAAGAAGAAGTTACAGGTCTGTGGAGACCAGAAATCTTGCTTGTTGTAGATGACCAAATACTTATTTTCCACCATAATTTGCAATAAATTGCTTAAAATCCTACAATGTGATTTTCTGGATTTTTTTCTTCTCAATTGTCTGTCATAGTTGACGTGTACCTATGATGAAAATTACAGGCCTCTCTCATCTGTTTTAAGTGGGAGAACTTACACAATTGGTGGCTGACTAAATACTTTTTCCCCACATGTAATTTCAACATGGAGAATTGGGTACTATTTTCACCCACTCCAAATTGTGTTGAATTCCCAATGTGTTACCATTATGATTTAAACCATCTAAAAGCAAAACCAAATTCCAATGGAAAATCGTTTTTTTATAATTGCATAAGAAGAGATTTATTGTTACAGTAACCTCAAAATGTGGCCTTAACTGTAACATGGCCTTAACTTTAGTCCATTTCATGTATTCTAAAGTTATATTGAATTGTGTTTGGTTGACAACGCAACCAAATATCAATCATTTAATGGAGATGCATCTACTGCTTGGATAGTTCCACTCTGAGCCTACTGGCTTGTCACATTCTTACGTTTTATTTTTGGTTCGCGATGGAGATGTAAATCCAACATATCATTTGTGGTATAGCCAGACCAAGATAATAGGCTACTTTACTTTATTGCAAAAAGTGATATTGAATTGTGTTTGGTTGTCAACGCAACAAATATCAACATTTGAAGGAGATGTATCTTCTGCTTGGATAGTTCCATCTGTGCCACTGAGTATTGCTTTAATTCCAGTTTGTCTACAAATTAATAATTGATATGTTGGATTCACGTCTCCATTTCAACCAAAAACAATTCTTAGATTTTGGTTGAGATGGAGACGTGAATCCAAAATATTTATTACTAAATGTAGATTCCATTTGAAATCAACCAAAGCTTGAAACCCTAAGCCCACAGTATATGAATAATCTATTTTAGATTAATTCTGGGCTGAATTTAAATAATAGCTGTCGATGACTTCGAAATGCTATATAACCTATTTAATAGCATCATTGATGATATATGATTGATAAGTATGGTTACATTTCATTTGCTCTGTTAAACCTACCCTTTGGAATGACTTTGATAGCAACAATTAATTTATTAAGTGGAGCTTTCTCAACAATCATTCTCACGATAGCACATTAGTAATAGTCAGTGACAAATATCAAAGCTGGGCTTGGTTAAAAACCCTGGATGGGAGACCAAACGAATAGCTGTCAGATAGATCAACTCTCTCAGTAGGAGGTGCTGCCCAGCCTATTGTTTTTTTCTTATAGTGGATATTCGTTGAAGATCTAATGTTGTTTCAAAGGTAAAATGTCGAGTATATTTTATACAAGGTTGGTCTATGTTGAAAAATTAGGTACCATGGTACATAATCCTTTGGTTGAAATTTCACCTCAAAACAACAGTGGATGGCTTTTTGCAAATCCAGTGTATTTTCCACATAGATTCCTTGTCTTGTCGATGACAAATTACGTTGAAATAACATCGATTGAAACAGTTTATTGCACAGTGGTGGTACTGTGTCCAAAGTCTTCAGTGAGAGAGCTGCAGGTGATGCAGATGATTCTAAGTGATGTTTTCCTCCATCCACCCGTTTAAATCAGGCCAACTCCAACTAGACAAATTGCGCAGGCAGCACGCCGTGCCCCATCCTCTTCTACACACCTGGCTGGCTGGCTGTGATGCCCACCAATCCTGGGACTTTCCCTCACCTCGGGCTGATAGTACAATATCTGTCAGACAGACATAGTGTCACAATACATTTTTTTTTTAGGGGGAGTTATTCACCCAGTCTCTCACCCATCTGAAAATCCCTACAATATTTGGGCTAGGCTACTCCTTATGTGGTCACTCCCACCATGCATGCATCAGAAAAGTTATAGGCCCATTTGAAGCCCAGAGAATGATATGCTCTTGTTAAGTATATATAACCAAATACGGGCCTATAACCTACATTAGGCATGTGATGTGGCTCTAAGGCCTACATCTAGTCTGACAATTCGCTCAGATGACATGGCAGCTCCTGATAGAATAGGCGCCCATTTCACAAAGCCATTAACGGATTAAAAGCTTTTAAGTCGTCTTCTGGTTGCGTCACCTACCTCGTCGCTTTAGCGCACTAAAGGACAAGATGGACTCCCCTCGAGAGTTGAGCAAAGGAAATCAGAAGATATTTTACAGCGCTGAAGACTGGTGACGGCGGGAGTGAATCAGCTCGAAAAGGACGGGAGAGATCCCAGGTGTGGAGGCTCTCCCATCTAGCAAATACCAATGATAAGTACTTATCAAAGCACTTTCATGGGGTAAATCATCGTTCCCCACCATGGCAGCGATATGGACGCGATGGGAGATAAAGAGTGCTGAGTAGTTGAATAAATCCAGCTTCTCTGCATTCTAGAAGCTCAGGGTTGTGGTTCGGGGTTGGACTACTAGCAGAGTCACCAATTTTGGTATCATGAATTTTTTTTGTTTTCTACATGGTTTGCATTTTGCAACCCAAATGAGCAGAGGCTTTCTAGGTTGTTGTTAGTGCAACACTGGCCAATAGTCATGAAACAAACAGGATTTTGGAAGGATGGCATTGCCCATGCAAGACTACTGCTTACACCTAGTCCTAAATAGGGTATCTTTAATTTTAGACCTTAGGACAAACATACTTGTCAAGGCCTTGGTGATTAACAACAAACATGGTTAGTCAAGGCCCTTGGTTATTAACAACAAAGATACTAAGTCAAGAGCTTGGTGATTAACAGCAGAACATATTAGTTAAGGCCTTGGTTTATTAACACAACAAAGATACTAGTCAAGGCAGCCTTGGTTATTAACAACAAAGATACTAGTCAAGAGCTTAAGGTGATTTACAGCAAACATATTAGTTAGAGGCCTTGCTGGTTATTAACAACAGATAATAGGTCAAGGCCTTGGTTATTAACAACAAACATACTTGTCAAGGCTTTGGTTATTAACATTGAGATAACAAGCTGAATGTACCGAGCTGTCTGTTTAAACTACTACACATTCTTCAGCTCGTGACACGCACATACCCCACAAGACTTGCCACTAGAGGAAGTCAGAACAGACTATGGGAAGCGCACAGTACTAAATAGAGCCACTGACTACATGGATTTCTATGTTCCACATCAGGTAACTGATGCAAAGCAGTAGAATCAGATTTTTAAAAAACAGGTAAAAATACACCTTATGGAACACAGGGACTGTAAAAGAGACACACAAAGGTATGAGACACATGCATACATTGTAATATTGTTGTATGGTGGTTGTTATACATTTTGTACTGTACATTCTGTATTGTAGATATGTAGTGGTTTAATAATGTTATATGATGTACTGTTTCATCTTTTTTATTTTATATGTAATTTAAGTGCTTTAATGTGTTTGGACCCCAGGAAGAGTAATGGGGATCCCTAATAAATACAAATAATCTCAGTTAACCCATAACTAAAGTGTTGTTAATTGTGAGATGCTCAATTTAGTTCTGGGTCCATAGATCCCAAGAGAAGAGATAGAACAGGGATGGAACCAAACAAGAGCTCCACCCTTTCCCTTGCAAGTTTACGGGTAAGTCTATGGGCCAAATGTCCCTCCTCTTTAGAGATTCAAACATGCTAACACCTGGGAAATCGCATTGATTTGTTCAAATAACCAGTGATGAAAAAACCCAAAAACCCACCCAGCTAACAACAAACGTTCCCACAACTTTAGAGACGTTCCATTAAGAATCTCATTGGGTCATTATTGTTTTCATAGGAATGTTCCGTGTGATGTGCAACGTATGTTTCCATGAGACTTCATTGCCTAATGTAAAGTGGAACCTACCAGAACATAGTAAGTTTCATGGGGACGCTTGCAAGAACATTCATGTGTCAGTTTTCTGTGGGTTATGCAAATATTCCAGCAATGTGACCAAACACATACGGGAACATGGTTGTGTGTCTGTATGTTTGGTGGAATGTTGCTGGAATATTCTGCTAACCCACAGAAAATGGACATATGAGATGTTCTTACAACATTCCCATGAAACCTGTCTAGAACTTTTTCCATATCTTCCAAGTTCTGAGAGCATGTTAACCACCTATTGAAATTAAAGCCAGACCTCGGTGTCTGTCATTTGCGCAAAACAAACCCAGGCAAGATGTCATATGTGCACTATGTCCCAGAAGTTCTCCAGCGGCTGCTAGGCCAGCCACCCTTTGATCAGTCGTATACAGACAGCTGGTGTTCTCCTTTGCTTCGTAGCTACAAGCACGTAGGCTACTCTACTGTATTATAAAAATGTACATTTACACGTTGAGTCAGCTACGAGAAGTTACAATACAGCAGTAAAATGTAATTCTAATTTTCATAGACACAGGGGAGCAACTTTGGTTTTAGAAGTGTGGGGCATAACTTGTCTGGGGGTCCGAAAGATTTTTGCATTTCCCACACAATCTATTACTTGACCATTGCCCTTCTAGCCGTCTCTATTTAGAAGCAACGAAAAAGTAGTTAAAAATGCCCACACGTCATCAAGCTAGGTACAGTGGTTTCTCAATTTAAAGTTTTGAGCTAATGCCATGACCGTTTGTGGTAGATGTTGACAGATTGTAGATAATTGCACATAATTCTGTCATTTGCACCACACTATCACAAGGGGGAGTCCCGGAGTTGAGAGGAGAACTTGGGTAAATACAATGGCGCAATTACACTTGACATGTGGATTGACCAGCTTTTGGTTTCTCCCTCTCTAAAACAGAAAGAAATCATTCTAAATAACAAACTGGCCTTATTTCCACCACAGGGTGAAAAGAGTGATAGCCCCTCTCACGTGGCTTAAAGTATTCGCCCTCTTAGCTAATTTTCCTATTTTGTTGCTTATACCTGGAATTAAAATAGATTTGGGGGGGTTGTATCATTTGATTTTACACAACATGCCTACCAATTTGAAGATGCAAAATAATTTTTGTGAAACAAACAAGAAAATAAGACAAAAAAACAGAACACTTGAGCATGCATTACTATTCACCCCAAAGTCAATACTTTGTAGTTAGCCACCTTTTGCAGCAATTGGTCTGCAGGTCTCTTGGGGTATGTCTCTATAAGCTTGGCACACATCTAGCCACTGGGATTTTTTCCCATTCTTCAAGGGCAAAACTGCTCAGCTCCTTCAAGTTGGATGGGTTCGGCTGGTGTACAACAATCTTTAAGTCATACCACAGATTCTCAATTGGACTGAGGTCTGGGCTTTGACTAGGCCATTCTCAAGACATTTAAATGTTCCCCTTAAACCACTCAAGTGTTGCTTAGCAGTATGCTTAAGGTCATTGTCCTGCTGGGAAGGTGAACCTCCGTCCCAGTCTCAAATCTCTTGAAGACTGAAACAGGTTTCCTCAAGAATGTCCCTGTCATTTAGCGCCATCTCATCATTCCTTCAATTCTGACCAGGTTCCCGTGTCCCTGCCGATGAAAAACACCCCCACAGCATGATGCTGCCACCACCATGCTTCCGTGGGGATGGTGTTCTCGGGGTGATGAGGAGGTGTTGGGTTTGCACCCAGACATAACGTTTCCCTTGATGTCTAAAAAGCTCAATTTTAGTCTCATCTGACCGGAGTACCTATCTTCCATATGTTTGGGGAGTCTCCCACATGCCTTTTTGGCGAACACTCAAACGTGTTTGCT
Source organism: Coregonus clupeaformis (assembly GCF_020615455.1). Classification (NCBI taxonomy): domain Eukaryota; kingdom Metazoa; phylum Chordata; class Actinopteri; order Salmoniformes; family Salmonidae; genus Coregonus; species Coregonus clupeaformis. The sequence goes on along the minus strand of NW_025540252.1, from coordinate 2,606 downwards.
TCTTTTTCTTTAAGCAATGGCTTTTGTTCTGGCCACTCTTCTGCAAAGTCCACCTCTGTGGAGTGTATGGCCCTAAATTGGTCCTATGGACAGATACTCCAATCTCCGCTGTGGAGCTTTGCAGCTCTTTCAGGGTTATCTTTGGTCTCTTTGTTGCCTCTCTGATTAATGCCCTCCCTTGCCTGGTCCGGTGAGTTTTGGTGGGCGGCCCTCTCTTGGCAGGTTTGTTGTGGTGCCATATTCTTTCCATTTTTTAATAATGGATTTTAATGGTGCTCCGTGGGATGTTCAAAGCTTCTGATATTTTTTTATAACCCAACCCTGATCTGTACTTCTCACAACTTTTGTCCTTGACCTGTTTGGAGAGCTCCTTGGTCTTCATGGTGCGCTTGCTTTGGTGGTGCCCCTTGCTTAGTGGTGTTTGCAGACTCTGGGGCCTTTCGAACAGGTGTATACATACTGAGATCATGTGACACTTAGATTGCACACAGGTGGACTTTATTTAATAATTATGTGACTTCTGAAGGTATTGGTTGCACCAGATCTTATTTAGGGCTTCATACCAAAGGGGGAGAATACATATGCACCACCACCCTTCCTCCGGTTATTTAATTTTTTAGAATTTTTGAAATCAGTTATTCTTTTTTCATTTCACTTTCCAATTTTGACTATTTTTGTGTATGTCCATTACATGAAATCCAAATAAAAATCCATTTAAATTACAGGTTGTAATGCAACAAAATAGGAACAATCACCAAGGGGGGATGAATACTTTTGCAAGGCACTGTATTAGGCTATTTCGCAATATAAAGCTATATTTTCAGCACTAAATCTGAGTGACTCCACTCATTCATGGCTTTGGATCAAAGTACCAACATTATTTCTGATAGTCTTTAATAAATAAATGTTTTGACCAAGTTAATCTGCTCATGTTGAGTGTGTTCATTTATTTCTGACATTGTGGATACAATGAAGAATGTAAACAAAATAAATCAAATAAATCCTATTCATAATGAATAATCAGATGCGTGTTGCAAGCATGTCATTTTTCCTTATTTAATTTTTTTAAACGATTTTATTATATATATTTTCAGTTTTTGATTATATGTTTTTCCAAGATGATTGACGAGAAAGTATCGTCCAACCCATAGGTATCTCATGGCACTTTCCTTATGCCATGTCTTGAAATATGCAGACAGATGGATTAAAAATGTATTTCCACTGTAAATTCTTATGATAGCCAAATGTCTAACTCCACCCATAACTTTTGGACTTTATAACATTCTCCAGAAGGCATGGATTATTATAACCTAATGAAAAAATGAACCTGGTAATCTAATTTAATTTAGTGCAGGCCTAAGACCTTTGGGTTTAACCTTCTGAATGAATGATTATATTGAAGATAGAAGCCACCTCTTAATGAGTTCAGAGAGCCGATCCTTTACCTAACAAAATAGCATCAATTTATTTAGCTTAATTGTTTTTATGACTACAAACAGTAGGCTATTATTCCCTCTTTTCCTCCATTGACTAATTTGTCTGCATGTCTATTCAACATTTTGGCTAAAAACACACCATGAATTAAGAACTAGATTTATTTCACAATGATGCAGCAAAATGCTTTAAGAGTCTTCTAATATTAGACAACAAATAAAAATATACTAAAAACAATAACTTCAAAAACAGTCCATTCATCACTGGATTTCTTCAAATTGCTTTGCAGGAAAAGGATAACATTCGTGCCTGTTGGAGCTTCGCAGCTGTCTTCTCTCTGAAACCCACACATCCATCTGACAGTGATGCTTTATCCTTTGGAACCACAAAATTACTGGTGGACATTAGGCCTCTTGAGCGATAGAGGAAATCTACAAGGTCCACAAGTATTCCTTTCTGGCGGGCTGTGTCCATGTTCTCTGCAGTTTTGAGGCTGCCCTGGTCTCACTCCATGGTCGGATAACATCCACTCACCGTTTATGTAATGGGCTGTCAGGCGGTACAAGTATCCCTATTTTCTATAAAATCGTCCAGTCCACATGTCAAATGTAATTGTGTCATTATATACCCGAATTCTCTCTCAACTCCGGGACCACCCACAGCTGATTTCCAACCTGATGAGGACTCTAGTGTGATAGGAGAGAGACGACCAATGAAATATTCACACCTCCCATTAATTTCCAAAAGGATAGTCTAATAGCTCTGGGAGTGAAAAATCCCCCAATTTGTGCCACAGTTTTAGATTACCGATAGATGCTGCGGACTTGTCAGAGTTGAGTCCTATTGTAAAGTGTAGCCTAATAGCCAAAAAGTTGGCAAATTGCAATGTATTCGATGTTGACTACTCTAAAGTTTCCACATTTTCTAACTCAATAATACAAAACCAGATTTGCCTTTCTTTAAAGAAAATCTCACCTCCTTCTCACAAATGATCCCAAAAATATACAAATTAAATAATAAAGTTGGTTTTCCATTCAGTGGCTGGTCATTTTGACCCTAGGACAACGAGGGTTAAATGCGCCGCTTTTGTTTCATGGTCCAATTCAAGCCGCTTTCATAACTGCAGATGTACACGTCCTCCTGGCCCCTGTTATCAACTCTTGGCAAAGCTC
>NW_025540251.1:0-8461 GCF_020615455.1 Coregonus clupeaformis | reverse complement strand
AATTCTGGTCCTTTGCGCCATCTCTTTGGTTCGGAAGAGACAACATGTAATCTCTTGAATTATCTTTTCGGCTGGGTTGTGTTTGGAGTTTAAAATACTTTTTGTTTTGGGCGAGTCACAGTTCTAATATGCGTTGTGGTGAAGTATGGGAATCTCTTGTGCTCGTTGCGGATGTATTTTGCTTTGACCAATGCTCTCTGTCCAGAAGGGTTGGCTCCTGAGACCAGTCTGGAACTCCAACCTTAACATCCTGTCAGTGCATTGTTGCTGCGACTGTTGAAGTCTGGGGATGCTCTCTGTTGAGTGGAGTGTGCTCCAACTTTATTTGTGTGAATTAGTGTGACCTTTTCCATAACGTTTGAAACCTAAGGTAGCTTGCCGTGCCATAACCTTGTTCCTTGCATCACCCGAAGTGATGCAGCTGTCTGATCTTAGTTGACCTGTTCTCCGGCATCATACACCTGTTAGTCTGGAATCTGGAAGGTGGTGTGGTGCTCCAAACCCATCTCTTCCATGAAATAGAAGTGTTCTTGGGACGTCCCATCCCTTTAGCTTACCCAGAGCATGAGGGTTTGTGTTTCCTTTAATTCTGAATGGAGGCGAAACCTAATGGATCATAAATTGAGCAGGCTTTTGAGATCTGTTCCTCTTCTTACTTTCTGTGTTGACAGTACCTGGATTAAACACATCCTTTCAATGTTCAGCAGTTCAAGTGCTCTTTCAACAGGCAGCTTTTCTCTGTCCAGGTCCAGTTCTTTTATCTACCTTGGCTTTGTGTTCATCAGGGATAGAAGCTAGTACAGTGCGGCTGTTGCTGACCCACGGATCATTTTAACCCACCCAGCAGGCACACATGATTGGGGTTTCTTGTAGGGAGACTATGTTTTACTGATCTTCTGTGGCCACTGACTTGAGGCAGTCATCAACATAGAAGTTGACTCAAACTGTTTGGAATGCCTCTTCTTGTCTCACGTGTCTTCTGCAGTCTTTACCGCAGTGCAGTTGCCACAGTTGGAGAGGATCTCGAAGATGCACGCTAAACCGGCACTCTCGTTCATGTGTGGCTGGTATCACCATCCGGCCACCATAGGAATCGCGAGTAGTCCTAAGTCATCTTCGCGGATTCCGTGCCCATGAACATTCCTTCGATGTCTGCCATCATGGCAATGTGCGTTTCTGCCGAAATCTTAGCAAGACTCCTATAAGCGTGTTTGCCAGGTCCAGGGCCTTGAAGGGTTCACTGTTAAGAGATGTACCTTTATAGGATATAACATCAAACACCACTCGTATCTTCTTTGCGCTTATGGTGACCGCCAGTGTGGTGTGGTATGTTCCATACCTTGCCTTTCTCTCTGAGAGTGTTCTTGTGGGCATGTACGTAACCTTTTATTATCATCTCTTCCACTTGAAGCCTTTGTACTCTGCAAGCGTAACCTTTGTCTTCTTGAACTGCCTGATAATATTTAGAGCCAGCTGCTTTGCCATGTCACGGTTGTTTGGCAGGACTACATCTTTACCATTCTTGAAAGGGCAACGGTAAGTAGTAGTGATGTCTTTGGGGTTATGGGCTTGATACTATCTCCATGAAACTCCCGATTGTCGACTAAGCATCTCACTTTTCTCTTCATACTCTCTCTCAGGAAGTGTTGGTTGTACTGATTTACAGAAGAAGAACCCCAGGTGGGGCCATTGAGATACGATTAGCCATCACCTAGGACACCCGGATTCTTCTGCCATGGTGCAACTGTTGAGAGACTCATTCATCACCCATCCGGGTTTCCGCGTCACGGTCCGTTGCCAGCTGTTTATGATTTGCCAGGGTTCCATTGCCTTTGGAGCATTTCGCCAATCAATTAAGCGTCAGCATCAATCTCCCCTTCTTCAGACCTCTTTCAGGTATGGCGCCTTTTGAGCTCTTTCTGGTGGGAATGTTCTCTCTTGTCCTGGGATCTTATATTTAGGTGACCTTTGGTAATGTTGAAATGTGTCGCCTTCCACATTGCCAATCTCTAATCCGGATATCTCAAAGCTCTTGGTAGACTCTCACTGTTGTGTTTTGATCTCACTTTTTATTTAACTTACCGCTGCTGGATTCCAGTACAAAATGTTGCTGAGCTACTAAGAATCGACTAACAACTTCAGATGGGTTTCCCTTTGCTTACCTGGCACAATTGCAGTGCACAATCTATGCGGCCCAGTATCTTCACCCCTTCCAGTGAAACAAGAGCACTGCTGACAGTCTGGCCCTCAGACTTTACTGCTACACCATATCAATGTTTTGAGATCCCAAATCTCTCTCTTCCTTCAATGTGCAGGATAGTGGTGCTTTCTTTGACAGCTCTGACAGGTCATCCTTCTTTTACATTCTACTCTGCTTAAGTGTCCTCTCATCAGAAACAGCCAAAACAAAGGCCTTTTGATCTCAAACTCAACCTTGAATTCATGTGGCTGTGCATTCACCTGTTGGCAGTCAGCCAATAAATGCGCACCAGCACAAAATATACATGAGGATACTGGAAGCATCAGAAGGGTAGGTGCCCAATATTCTCTTTACTTTGAATGTTTGTTCTTTTAAAGGTTTTTCAGAGTCACAATCTGCCACTACAGCTACTGTAGTGGCAAACTCTTCCCCTACTCTTGACTTAACTGCTGTTTAAAGTCAGCTTCTATTTTAGGTTTAAAACCTTTTATTTTAGCCTGAGGATCTTGAATATCTCCCGGATCCGTTGATATTGTCATTTCCATGAGCATTTCTAGTGGATCACTGAACTGGGCCCTCATCATTATAAAATATCATGTACCTCACGGTGCCTTAGTTGTGGAATTTCAGCTTTATGTTGGGGAAGATTAAAGCTTCTTCCATGTTCTGTAGGTCTTGCATAGCGTTACACCACCTCTTAGATGGAGTGCACCCCACCAGTCCCTTTCCATCATCGGGTTTGATGTTTGTCCAGTTCCAAGCCTTTTCCATGTAAGCAGTGGTGACTTTGATTTCATTGCAAAGTGTTCCTTTAACAACCTCTTAGCTACTGCATGACCTCTTCTAGCTTATATGCAGACAACTACGACCAGATCCTTGGCTACCAGTGTATTATTTCCAGGTAATAGAGCCTATCCTGGTACTGCTTACATCATGCTCAAATGCCCGCATGAATGGCCCAAAGTTTAGAGGATCACCGTCAAACATAGAATTATCTCCTTCAACAGGGAGTGTGGCTTGTTTGTGCTGTAGTACCACCAAGGAGGTCAACAATTTCATTCTGCCTTTTTGTGTGTGGATAGGATGCTCTGTTTGACTGGTATTATGGCGATACCATGATGTTGATTCTGTGTCGATTGCTAGACCTTGCTGTTGGCTGTTGAAGAGTGTAGTTTCTCGAATAGGGTTTGATGGCTTTGTGTGGTCAGTTGTTGTAAAACTCTTTGTAGTGGGGTCTTTGGAACTGCACCTAATGCAGCAAACTCAACAGGTGATGGTTCAGGTTCCACTTAGACCTCTAGTTTCCTGTTTCTCAAGATAAGAGTTCATTCCATCTTCTTGGCTTAGTAAATGGGCTGCCACAGAATGGGATTGAGAAGTTGACTCAGTACTCTCAACCTTCGTTTGGCATTATGCTGCTATGTCGTTTCAGTTCATTCCCATCCTAACATTCAGTTGAGCTTTCTCCAGTTCAATTCATGCTTGTCTTGTAATGATGCTTGGCGAGCTAGTAGAGCTGCTCGTTCTGCCTCGGCTTTAAAGGCGTTCAGGAGACTTGGATCAGTCTTAGGATTCTTAGTTTTACTTGATATTTTTGACGGTGGATGTTTATTAATTTCTGTTCCAATAGGTTGTGGCTCAACTTCAGCCTTTTCCCATATTTTACACCTCTTTCAGGAAATGTTCATAAGTTCTCATTCTTGGTTGAGTAATAGTTCAGTGTGTCATGTTCTGTGTTCCTCCTCTGTGACTAGCTCTAGCACAGATTCATGAGCCTTCTTAAAGTCATTGAGCACAGCATCAAATGCTTCAGGAGCTCTCATTCACAGTTACTGTCTTTCCTCATCAATATTAAGAAGGACTTTAATTTCCCATTCATTTTGTGATTACACACTCCAAGTTTGCCTCTCCGGGCTGCATAGAGTGAATTTAGATGCTCCTATTCCCTCTCAGTGGAAGTCTTATTTGGGATTTCTCCTCCATCATTCACTTTTAGTTCCTCAATTTACAATGACCACGGTTGTTGGTTTTTGATTGTTAAGCGGTAATGCCCCTTTAGACCTCCTTTAATCTTTAAAAACCGATGCGTCCATTTCAGCATATTAACCCATTTTGAATTGCACATGCAAGTTTGGCATTTAGATCGTTTTAAACATTTCATCCCGTTGAGGTTTTGTCCCTTTAATGAAGTTTTAACACGCAGTATCTTTGAATTCCAGTTTGATTATTCGTTGGATTATGATTCATTTCACGTTAATGAATATTAGATATGTAGTTAGGCTACATTGTGCATAGGATCTGTGTTTCCCAAACTTAAACTTCTTAATTATTCTTAATGTATTTGATTCTATTCCCAAGTTTATCAAACATTCCAATTATAAGCACATTACTTCATTAATATATCAACGATCGCCTTGAACAGAACAGCTCATTCATTCGCAGAGTGATTTACTCCGGCTGGCGAAATCTAAGTTCAAATCCTTCCGCGAGTTTTTATGGTCGGACCCTTAATTGTTAAATGGGAACAAAATCCAGCGTGTCCGGGCAGATTTCCTTCGTAGTAATCCTTCTGGAGTTTTTGGATGTAGTGGCTTCCTTTCCCACTCTTTACCATAGCCACTGCCCCTAGCCTGTGGCAGGATGTTTCCAACGCATACAGTCCGGCTCAACGTTTCGAGCCGGCCAGGCATTCAATGGGATCCAGGGATGCACTAACACTTCTTCTTGTGATGTTCTCTGATCTTGGGATTGTTTGAAATGCAAATACATAATATAATATAGCCTGTCTGTCCTTATTTCTGTATGTCTATATGGTCAAAAACTATACACATCCCGCATCTAGCAAGAGACTCCTTTCCCTAACTTCCTGCCCTTTTGCCCGTTCACAATTAACACAGTACAATGAATGGAGCAGTGGAGGGACAAACAATTACACTAATAACAAATAATATGTCTCAATCCATAATATTATAAAATTCTACCTAATATTTCATCATATACATTAATATTTAATATATTTACACATATGTGTATAACTCGAATATTCCAGTCTTTTATACAAAATATACCCAATCGGCTCTAACATCATTTGTTGACTTCTGTAACCGTCAGTGTAGTTTCTTGCATGTTAACATCAGACTCGTCCCCTTGGTTGAGTTATTCACTCAGATACTTGCATTTGTCAACCCTGATGTTCTAGCAGTGTTACAACCAAGCCACAAACATTCAGAAATATCCATCCCCCTGTATTTTCGTCTCATATCTTTGGGGTTGCAATCTAGTGTAGAGATAATGCCTGCAGAGCTCTATCTATACTATCCAGGTCTGTGCCCAAAACAGTTTATTTCTATTCTTTCCAGAAATAAATTCTCTCTGTTTCTTTTATTATCTACACCATATGTACTATCCCCACTCCGTTCTCTGTTGGTCTTTCCCCCACATTACCTACAATTACACTAATCCCTCAATCTCACACGTCACTTGAACCTACCAGGTACACCACCCAAAATCTGTAAACATGGCCACCCTCATGATATGATCTACAGCAAATTTGCCTCTGATTACCTCTCCACTGTCTTCCAACCCAGGATCTCAGCGATCACTGCCTTATTGCCTGCATCTGTAATGGGTCCGCGGTCAAAGCACCACCCTCATATGTCAACGCTCCCTAAAACACTTTGGCCAGTGGACACATTCTAATTACCTGTTTTTAGATGTCTGATGATATTACCTCATTTCCTCTCAATCTTAAATAAGCATGCCCCATTCAAAAAATTTAAACTAAACATATGGCCTCTGGTTCTCCTCAGACTTGACTGCCCTTGACCAGCACAAAACATCCTGTAGCGTACTGCATTGGCATGAACAGCCCCTGCGCATATACAGCTTTTCAGGAAAGTCAGGAACCAATATACACAATCAGTAGGAAAGCAAAAAGGCTAACTTTTTCAAACAGAAATTTGCATCCTGTAGCACTAACTCCAAAAGATTTGGACACTGTAAAGTCCGTGAAATACGACACCTCCTCCCAACTGCCCACTGCACTGAGGCTAATGCCCCCAGTGATAAATCTACAACATGTGGAAAATTTCAACAAGCATTTTGCTACGGCTGGCCATGCGTTCCACCTGGCTACCACTACCCACGGCCACCAGCTCTGCACCCTCCGCTGTAACTTGCCATCCCCTCCCCCCTTCCTCCTTTACACAAATTCAGACAGCTGATGTTCTGAAAGAAGCTGAAAAATCTGGTCCCTTACAAATCAGAGCTAGGCTGAACAATCTGACCTTTTCTTTCTAAAATTAGCAGCAGGAAATTAGCCATGGTAGGATGTTCAACCTCTCTTCGTAACATCTGAGATCCCTAGAGATTGAAAGCTGCCTTGGTCATCCCCCTCTTCAAATGCATCTAGATCAAGCTGTTGCAGACTGCTCTTCGTTCCTGCCCTGCTGTCCCGGTCGCTACTGATGCGCAGCGTGTCATTACATCTTTTATTTCGTACACAACACTAAAAAACCAACAAAACCAGCGATAGGGATATCATGATGTTCGCACGCTGTAAAGCAAACCTTGCTGGACAAGATCCCCCAATTAACTAGTGCCAACAGGCTGCCTAAGTATGGTTCCCAATCTCAGAACGGATCTGTCTCTTATGGTGGTTGAAATACCCACCAACAACATAGAAAGCACGAACTAAACACAACATAAAAATCACACAAAAATCCACCCCCTGGCTCAACATATACAGTGGGGAAAAAAAGTATTTAGTCAGCCACCAATTGTGCAAGTTCTCCCTTGATGAGAGGGGGTATAATTTTCATCATGGTACCGCATCATTTGACAGACAAATTGAGAAAAAAAAAAATCCAGAAAATTCCCATTGTAGGATTTTTAATGAATTTATTTACAAATTATGGTGGAAAAATAAGTATTTGGGGTGTTCTACATACAAGATTTTAGCTCTCACAGGCCTGTAACTTCTTCTTTATGGCTCACTCTGTCCTCACTCGTTACCTGTATTAATGGCACCTGTTTGAACTTGTTATCATATAAAATACACCTGTCCTACTCAAGCAGTCACACTCCAAACTTCACAATGGCTGAGACCATCGAGCTGTCAAAGACACCAAAAACAATTGTTGAGCTTCACCAGGCTAGGAGAACTAATCTGCAATAGTAAACTGAGCTTGGTTTGAAAATCACTGTGAAACATTATACTCCTAAATTACAATCTCCCTGCGATCACAGGGCTCTATAATCTCACCCCGTGGGGTCAAATATCCAACGGTGAGCAGATCCCGGGGGACCTAGTAATACCTGCACTGAGAGCTGGACCAAATAACAAACCCAACCATCAGCTAACACACTCCGCACGCCAGGGACTCAAATCCTGCAGTGCGAGACGTGTCCCCTGTTTAAAAGCCAGTACATGTCCAGGCCCGTCTGAAGTGCATTTGGATGATCCAGAGAGGATTGAGGAGAATGTCGGATGAAACCAAAATATGTTTTTTTAGTAAAAACTCAACTAAATCATGTTTGGAGGACAAAGAATGCTGAGTTACTGTCAAAGAACACTATACCTACTGTGAAGCATGGGGGTTGCAAACATCATGCTTTGGGGCTGTTTTTTCTGCAAACCAGACGGCCCCAGTCCGTGTAAAGGAAAGAATAATGGCCTTCGTGAGATTTTGGTGAGAAACCCTCCTTCCATCAGCAAAGGGCATTGAAGGCACCTGGATCTTTGCAGCATGACAATGATCCCCACGGCCCCAACCTTGAAGGGTGGCTTCGTAGAAGCATTTCAAGGTCCTGGAGTGGCCTAGCCAGTCTCCAGATCTCAACCCCATAGAAAATCTTTGGAGGGAGTTGAAGTCTGTATTTGTAAGCGACAGCCCCAAAACATCACTGCTCTAGAGGAGATCTGCATGGAGGAATGGGCCAAATTACCCACACGTGTGTGAAAACCTTGTGAAACTTACAAAAAACGTTTACCTGTGTCATTCCAACAAAAGATTATATAACAAAGTAACTATTTTATTACCAAGATGTTATTTTCCCCCATGTCATATGTTAATACGGACTCATTAAGATTATACCTGCATATGATTTTCTGGAAAAAAATTCTCATTTTGTCTGTCATAGTTAGCGTGTTACCTATGATGAAATTACTCTGTCTTGGTAACTTGCACAATTAGTGCACATTAATCACGTGGCTGCCCATGAGCTGTAAGAGTCCCCAGAGCCAGGGCGTGACAGTACCCC
>NW_025540250.1:0-8464 GCF_020615455.1 Coregonus clupeaformis | reverse complement strand
TCCCCACAATGCAGACCAGACCTGCAATCACAGCAGCCTACACACCACACACCTCCAGACAATAACACTAACACATACAGTATCAAAATTACATACTCCATAGAAGGCAAGGCACTTTGCATTACTTCCAATATTCCGAGTATAAGAAGTCCACATCTCGTGTAATGGTGATATCTGAAAAAAGTTTGTCTCTGTCTGTCTGTTTCCTGTCTTCCTGTCTGTCTAGTCTGCTACCATGAAGCAGCACTTTTAAGGACGCCTTCATTTCTGGCCCAGTGAGCATACATATGTAGACAAAGCAACAGGAGCCGACGGTAGAGTAAAACCTGTTCACACAGAAGTTAGAGCTCCCTAACTGGTTGGGATATTGTTGTATTGTCACATGCACAGGATACAGCATAATATGTAAAACAGACAGTGAACAGCCTAACTTGCGAGCTCTCTTTCCAATAATGCACAGACAGACAGCCAATATTCAGTAGGGTGGCCCAATGCACAGCCAGACAGCACACAGAACTGCATTCCAACTGCTCTGCATTACATTAGCATATCTCACCCCATGTACCAAGCCTTTCATTTCCTCCCAGAGATGATAAGGATTTTGTTTAACCAGATGTATGACTGGGGGAGGCACAACACACACAGACACAGACACAAACTTATAATCATGAAAACTGTAACCAAAAACAAAACGCAATAAAAGTCTCTATCAGTTATAATGAAACTGACTTAAATTAGCCAGCAGAGAGGCCTACATACAGGTATTAGAGGGACAACGGTAAGTGGAGCAACCTCCCTGCTGTGTACATCCTTCTCTGTTCTGTCCTGCAGTGATGGAGTGAGACACTCCTCATAGAGATTGAAGGAGAAGCAGGCGAGGGATTATAACTCTGATGACCTTTCAACCCGCTGTCTGTCAGGGTGTACTTCAAAGCCATAGATATGCTTTTAGGAGAGCTAATTCCTTTTTTTTCTCTTTTTTTTTCATATCCTCTTTGCATCTATAAGGGATGTATCATTTCTTTTCCCCTCGATCCAGATTTACCCAGAAAATCAAACTTTCAATCCTGATCTGATAAGAAGCCGCCTTATCCTGGGAAAAGGTCCGCTGCCTCTCCAGTTTTCCAGCATTTCGGAGCCGCTCTGATAATTCTGTATGGGCAACAGTGACAAAGGCCTGTTTCCTGATGGAGACCGTAGTCCGCCAGGGGAACAGCATAAAGAGCCTGTACTGCTCATAAGCCTGTGCTATGTACCTCTTACTTAATAAACAACAATATTTTGATCCTGCAAGGATCTTCCTCAGGTCATTTCAACAGAAGTGTACCACACCCAAATCTATAGACATAAGATAAGCACCAATTAGAAACAGTGACACCAAAGCCCCATTTACCTGTCTATCCCAAATCTAATATGTGGTTATACTGGATAGTAGAGTTTGAAATGTCTGGGCAAAATGGAAACAGAAAGAACATAACCTCTTAAATAATCTGTTATGGTATTCACACATGCACACCAGTGTTTGCTTATGGTAAAACTACGGTGACAACCATTGCTGTTTTTGATTTACATTGGATTGACTGACATAAGCTAATTGTGGAAACCTTGAGAAGACTAAGACATATCTAACTGAAGGTGTGGCAGCCTATCTATCATTGTGCAATTCAAACGGATAGCCCACATGATTGTCTCTCAGGCAGATTATTGTTGGTAAAGAAAATATAGGGTTTTTGTCAGGTTAAGAGGGAAATTGTTGAGAAAAGCACTAAACATTGTTTTAAAAAATTATATGGTGGTATAAGCTATTTTTTTCTATGCTAAATAAGGCTTTAAAATAGCACTAGATTTAAATGCTACTACTTATAATTAAACTAATGTTAGATTAATGATGTGTATTCATCTGCTTAACAAAAACTTTAATTTGATCTAGCCTAGCTTAGAAAAAAGGACAATTTGAACAAATTCTCACAAGCATTAGGGTGCATAGGTGATGTTTAACCTTCAACCATGCAGCTTCATTAAAACGACTTTAATTAACTTGTTGGAGTACAAAAGGCTATGTTTGTACATGGCTTCTTACCCCTGTTTCGTGTATCAGCCAAACAAATAAGTCTACAGCTAGCCAGTTCTTCAGTCATGCACTCCACTGACTGCACTTTTATGTCCCTCTCTGTGAAAAAAAAAAGACAGACAGTAAACGATAAGGAGAGAGAAAATGAGTTTTTTTTTAGAGCGCCGAGAACCTGTAATCCAAGTAGTAATAGGAAAACAGAGGCAGTGCTACCCTCTCCGTTCACCCTAACCCATTGTGTTGGAAATCGGTCAGCCCTGCAGCGCGCGCCACCTCAGTTGTCCAGGGCCGGAGGAGATGAACCCCGCAATAAAAATCATCGGAATTACTGACACCAATCCGTGAGTGCTGCTCGTGCGTAATCAGCTAGTGTCAGCGCCACTCCACTGGGGCTGCAGTCGGGAGCGTGTCCTCCCTGCACAATACGCCCTGCCGGTCCATGATCCCGCAACACACTATAGCTAATCACTGCTTGCGTGGCGAGCTTCTCCATCCGTCTCATTCGCTTTCTTTTATTCCCCACTTTCTATCCACCGTTTTTCTCTCTCTCTCTCAAAATACTGCAAAGACCGACAGTAGCTTACACAACACCTGACTCATTTTAACAATAATTATTTTTCTTCCATTAAAAAAATGAAATGAAACTCCTAGGCCAAAATGCACGGATGCATTTTTAAAGCGTAAAAGAAATCGTAGTTATATGTTGGCATGCTGCGTCTTAAATAGCAAGCTTCTATATCACTCCAAAAAGCTAATAAACAAATAAAATAAAACCATTTAGCCCAGCACAAACGGTTAGAAAAAAACAGAAAAAATGAGTAGGCCTATTTCATATAAACAAGCTTCTCACATAGCATAAATTAAATAAAAATGAAAAAATAACTAAAAATGTCAGTGTTCAAGAGCGATAAGAATCTTAGAATAAGAGTCTGCGGGGGAGATTTAGGTGTGCCACTAATTACTCCCGTGATCGACTGGATGATAGTGACGGCGGATGAAATTAGAGGAACAAAAAAGACGCAAACGCGCATCTGAATAATATGGGTGAGCAACATTCTCAATAGAATTTTTAATTTGATTTTGTTGCAGGTTTTTTTTCTCCTGGAGTTCACAGAATTACAGAAAGAATAATACAGGGCAAAACAAAGCAAGCCTCACGCGCACCTATTCACAGGACTGTTACACGCCTAATTTGGTCCAAAAATGATAATAAAAAAGAGCTGACAAAACCGACTATAATCAGGCGCATCGTGGCCGCGTATGCGCCCACGGTATCATAACAGTACGCAGGCTAATTTGACAGGGGCAAAAACACTACAGCAAAAACGGGCACAGAAACTGTGTATGAATATAATGCAGTAACATTATTTTGTGGAACATTTGTCAAAGTGCCAATAGAAGTTGATCTGATGTGAGAAACATTTTACAAATAATGAGTCTTTAAAATTAACTCTAATATCTTTCATCTCTTTGATTTTTGATCTAATAAATACAATATGTTCGCTACTCATTACCCATCATGATTCATTTACATATGATTCACAATGTAAATAGTTATTTTGCTGTTATAAATTATCATATATTTCATATCTTGAGCTCAAGAGAACAGAAACTTTCTTAATGTAAAAACGATTTTATCCAGTAATGTACATTATTTATCAATATTATGATCATCTTTTTGATGAGTGTATGTCTCAAACAGACATCAAATGATCGGAATTGAAAAGCATAAATAAAGATATAGAGAGGAGGAGAACAGAGAATACCTTTTCAAAGTATAGACCTTACACATTATGAACACTTTCATACTACTTACATAGCCTAATTATCTATGTAAATGAGAACTTGTTCTCAACTGGCTTAACCTAAATAAAGGTGAAATAAAAAATTTTATAAAATAAAATGCAGCATTGAGATTTAGAGTTCAGGGACAAACTAGAACTGGGAAATGCCCCATGAATGAACCCTCTACAAAACCATCTGTGTGTGTGTGTGTTTTTACTGTCTTGCCTCTGATCCCAATCTGTGGACCCAGGTGGATCTTGGAATATATCCCACATATCACATTTCGGTCTCCACTGGCATATAGAGTGGATCCCTATGCTCTGTAGAGCAATACACAGATCTATCACAAGAGAATATCTTTGAAATTATGTATTGTATAAGTGGCACGCTTTAGATTTCAAAACAAGTTGCTTGCTATACAGAACCAACAACGTCTGAGAGAGTAGGCCAAGACTATTTTAATTTAACAATTTAGTCTGATCTATTTCACTAACAAGGAAGTGCGGCATAAATTCAAAACGTACATTTCAAAGACAGAATCCAAGTGGAGGGACATAAAAGGGTATACAGGATGGGTGTGTGATTTCACCTTCAAAGCGTTAACATCCCTGCTCTGTAAACTACATTTACAGCTACAGAGATGAAACATTAATTCTTTATTATTTCACAAACTAAAAGAACCTGACTTATATGTATAATATTAACTACATCAAATCCTGTATATATCATATCAATTCACTCTTTTTAAAAACCTTTAAAGATACAGCTACGCCACCTCTGTGCAATAACTTTATACCGTATACAATATGGAGAATGAGCCCTATGGTGATATCAATATATTGAATTCAGTTAGGAGAAAATATGTAAAAGTAGTGTTTTCACCTTTTCACCAGTGTTTCGCCAGTCCATGTCTGCTCCTACCGGCAGTACTTTACATCACTAGCCAAAGAATAGAACCACCCAAAACATAAGACCCATGTTCCAACATCTTAACTACTCTTACCCTCTTATAGAGATCTAAAGCTAAAGTTTTAAGATCTGTCACTTTCTTGTTTGATTCTTCTTTGCTCTATATTCATCTAGCAGCTTCTGGAGTTCTACACGACTTAGGACATGGAGAGAGAGCAAGAGCAAAGAGGGAAAGAGAGAGAGAAAGAGACAACTGTAGAGAGAAGATAAAAACATAAATTAATACTTTCTTCACCTTATAACTATTTTCAGCACACATCCACGCACTAAACATAGAAACATATTACCATAGATCAGAAATGTTTCTCTGTGATTCTTACAGTGGAGGGAGAGGAAGATCAAATCAAATCAAATCAAATTTTATTTGTCACATGCGTGAATACAAACAGATACCTTGCAGTAAATGCTTACTTTACAAGCCCTTAACCAACAATGCCATTTTAAGAAAGAATACCAAACAAAAATACAATGCTAATAGTCTGGGTAGCCATTTGATTAGATGTTCAGGAGTCTTGGTGGCTTGAGGGTAGTAAAGCATGTTTAGATAACTCTCAGACCTAGACTGGAGCTCGGAACAGTAAAAATACACTTGGGAGAGGGAGAAGAACAGAGAGAGAAAGAGAGAGAGAGGAGAGAGAGGGAGAGAGAGAGAGAGAGAAGCAGATTCCGCTAAAACCAAAGCCAGAGCCAGTTGACAATGTAAAATCTAGCTTCTAATCTTTGCCAACGCTCTCTCTCTTTTTCTCTCTCTCTTTTTTTCTCTCTTTTTTTTTCTCTCTCTCTCTCTCTTTCTTAATCCTCCTCCACTTCGTGCAGGCATGAAGGGGGGAGGAGAGAGGGGGGATAGTGATCTGGAGAAAGAGACTCCTCTCCTCTCATATCATCCCTCCATTGGAACTCATCCTAATGTGCTCCCAGCCAGCCACTGATCCTGTTATCATACCACTATAGAGAGAGAGAGACGAGTGAAGGAGGAGAGAAACAGAAAGAGTCATTTCTTCAGTCGCTTTAAACAGGTCTTTGACACTATCCCCCAATACCCAGACACAGGGATGGTCAGGTCATGGCTTACTATTAACTGGGTTTCATTGGTTTAAACCGAGAGTCAAACCCCTGTTACCTTGGTATCATTATACACATATTCTACTATAGACATTCTCCATGAGAGATTTGAACTGGCTACCTAAAGCCACAAAGTGATGGGGATAAGTACCCATCCTTCAGGAAAAGTAAAGATACAGTTGAACTCCAGGAGTTTACATACACCCCATAAAATAATACATTTGAACTCAGTTTTCACAATCCTGCACATTTACCTCTAGTAAAAATTCCCTGTCTTAGGTCAGTTAGGATCACCAATTTTATTTTAAGAATGTGAAATGTCAGAATAATAGTAGAGAGAATGACTTATTTCAGCTTTTATTTCTTTCATCAAGATTCCCAGTGGGTCAGAAGTTTACATACACTCCATTAGGACTTTGGTAAAGTACTTGCCTTTAAATTGCTTAACTTGGGGTCTTCCAAGAGCTTCCCTTACAATAAGTTGGGTGAATTTTGGCCCATTCCTCCTGGGACAGAGCTGGTGTAACTGAGCCAGTTGTAGGCCTCCTTGCTCGACACACGCTTTTACAGTTCAGGGCTTTTTTTTTATGGCGGTTTTTGAGCAGTGGCTTCTTCCTTGCTGGAGTGGCCTTGGTAATATGTCGATATAGGACTTGTTTTACTGTGGATATAGATACTTTTGTACCTGTTTCCTCCAGCATCTTCAAAGTGTCCTTTGCTGTTGTTCTGGGATTGATTTGCACTTTTAGCACTAAAGCACTGCTCATCTTCTCTAGGAGATAGAACGCTGCCTCCTTCCTGAGCGGTATGACGGCTGTGTGTGGTCCCATGGTAGTTTATACTTATGCGTACTATTGTTTGTACAGATGAACATGGGTACCTTCAGGCATTTGGAAATTGCTCCTAAGGATGAACCAGACCTTGTGGAGGTTCACAATCTTTTTTTTCTGAGGTCTTGGCTGATTTCTTTAGATTTTCCCATGATGTCAAGAAAATATAAATTGAGTTTGAAGGTAGGCCTTGAAATACATCCACAGGTACACCTCCAATTGACTCCAAATTATGCCAATTAGCTCATGAGTAGTTTCTAAAGCCATGACATCATTTTGGGGAATTTTCCAAGCTAAGTCAAGGCACAGTCAACTTAGTGTATCCAAAACTTCTGACCCACTGGAATTGTGATACAGTGAATTATAAGTGAAATAATTTGTCTGTAAACAAGTGTTGGTAAAAAGTTATTTGTATTATACAGATAGATGTCCTAACAGACTTTCCAAAACTATAGTTTGTTAACAAGAAACTTGTGACTGGTTGAAAATGAGTTTTAATGACTCCAACCTAAGTGTATGTAAACTTCCGACTTCAACTGTACTCAATAGAAAATGACTCTAATAGAGAAAGTCCCAGCAGAATACTGGCTACTTGAGTAAAAGTCTAAAGTGTCTGGTTTTAAAATGTACTTAAGTATCAAACCTGGTAAATGCTATAAATCAAATTCTTATATTAAGCAAACCAGATTAGCTTGACCCTGGCTCCGTGATTCTATATGTTGAGCCAGGTGTGTAAATTCCTATGTGTTTATGTTCTATGTTGTAGTTTCTAGTTGTTCTATTTCTATAAGCTGGGTTAGTGTTGTTCTCAATCAGAGGCAACGAGGCTGTGGCTGGAAGTTGTCTCTGATTGGGAAACCGCCATTTAGACAGGGCTGTTTTCCCCACAGAAGTTGTGGGATCTTGTCTCGTGCTGGTTGCAAGTAAGACCTAGGACGTCACGTTATCGCTATTGTTTTGTTTATCGTGGTGATACTCTAATAAAGTAAAGTATGTTCAATATCACGCAGCACTTGGTCCTCATCCTCTCGACGTCAGGACAGAAGATCCACCACCAGACCAAGCAGCGTGTCCAGGAGCAGGCAGCTTGGACGGGAGCAGATATTGACGGGCAGGGGTCCTGGACCTGGGAGGAAATCTAGGCCGATGGATCGCCGTCCGTGGAAGGAGACGGTGGAGGCGCGATTTGGAGAGAGGGAGCAACGGCGTAAACAGTGTCGCTGCCGACGGACGAGGCAACCCTGCAAAACATTTTTAGGGGGGCACACGGCATGGATGACGGGCAGCAGGAGGTGAAGGCAGGGCGTATTGGGAGGTTAGGTGAGGAGGCCACTGTACAGGGGGCGCTTGGTCCAGAGGGAGCAGGAGCGAGGTTCAGAGGGTGGGAGCTACTGGAGGCGATAAGGGTGAAGGTGAGAGTAGAGCACGCAGCGAGAGGAACTGTAAGGCAGGCTGAGGGAGCGGAGGGTTGCGAAGAAACCCAGTCCCGCCTCCTCACACCAAGCAAGTGGTGTGGGCGTCGTCATCCAACTGCCTCGCTCCTGCTCCCCGCACTAAGTTGATGGTGCTGTCAAACAGCTCGGCCCTCGGCCTGTTCCTGCCCCCGCACTGCCACCGGTGCGCTGCACAGCCGCCTGCCTGTTCTGCCTCGCACTCAAGCCTACGGCAGCGCTGGCTTTTCCGCGGGCCCGGGCCCGGCCTGTTCCCTGCTTCCCGCACGCCAATGGTGCTGCCGCCAGCCCGCCCG
>NW_025540249.1:0-8478 GCF_020615455.1 Coregonus clupeaformis | reverse complement strand
ACAGTCTTGAAGGAGTCATGCTGAGCACTTGTTGGCCATTCAAATCAAATCAAATTATATTTGTCACATACACATGTTTAGCAGATGTTAGCTGGTGTAGCGAATTGTTTGTGCTTCTAGCTCCGACAGTGCAGTAATATCTAACAAGTAATATCAATACCCCAACATATACCCAAAACACACAAAACACGCCATTAGAAGTCCAGGACCCAGTTGCACAGGACGGGTTCAGACCTGTGGCCTCAAGCTTAATGATGAGCTTGGAGGGTACTATGGTGTTGAATGCTGAGCTAGTCAATGAACAGCATTTTTATACAGGGTATTCCTCTTGTCCAGATGTGGATAGGGCAGTGCAATGTAATGGTATTTGCATCATCTGTGAATCTATTGGGGCAGTAAGCAATGAAGTGGGTCTAAGGTGACAGGTAAGGTTGAGGTGATATGATCCTGACTAGTCTCTGTGCCACTCCCATGATGACAGAGGTGAGTGCTACGGGCGATAGTCATTTAGTTAACCTTGCTTTCTTGGTTACAGGAACAATGGTGGCCATCTTGAAGAAGGTGGAAACAGCAGACTGGGAAAGGGAGATTGAATATGTCCATAAACACACCAGCCAGCTGGTCTGGTACATGCTCTGAGGGCTGCTAGAAATGCCGTCTGGGCCGTCAGCCTTGGCGGGGTTAATATGCTTAAAGGCTGCTTAACTACGTCGGCCACGGAGGAGAGAGGCCACAGTCCTGGTAGTTTGCCTGCCGTGGTGGCACTGTGTTATCCTCATAGCGGGCGAAGAAGGTGTTTTGCTTGTCTGGAAGCGAGACGTCTGTGTCGGCAACGCGGGCTGGTTTTCCTTGTAGTCCGTGATTGTCTGTAGACCCTGCCACATAATGCCTCGTATCTGAGCCATGAATTGCGACTCCACTTTGTCTCTATACTGATATTTGCCGGGTTTAATTGCCTTGGCGGAGTGAGTAGCCACACTGTTTTCTATTCTGCCATATTCCAGTCACCTTGCCATGGTTAACGCGTTGTTCGCGCTTTCAGTTTTCCGCAAATTCTGCCATCTATCCACGGTTTCTTGGTTAGGTAGGTTGTAATAGTCACAGTGGGCACAACATCACCTATACACTTCCTGCTGAACTCGTTTCAGTGTATTCGCTTCAGATTATTTTCGCAAGCTACCCGGAACATAACCCAGTCCGCATGATCAAAACAATCTTGAAGCATGTTTCTAATGGTCACACCAGCATTGAATAGTCCTTAGTATGGGTATTTCCTGTTTGAGTTTCTGCCTATAGGAAGGGAGGCAAAATAGAAATGTGGTCAGATGGCGCCGAAGGAGGGCGGGGAGGGGGGCCTTATAACCATCCCGAAGTTCGAATAGCAATGGTCGAGGATTTTAGCAGCGCAGCACATCGGTAGTTTTTTTCTTTATTTTTTTGGAAGTTATCCAATTGATATTTTAGTTTGGTTTAGCAGACGCCTTATCCAGAGCGACTTTACAATTAGTGAGTGCATTCATTTTTCATACTGGCTCCTCGTGGATGGAACGCAACCTCAGTCCTCAAATTTGCTTTGTTAAATCCTTGCCAGCAATAAATGCAGCCTTAGTACATGTGGTTTCCAGTTTGCATAAAGTCCAGTGAAGTTCTTTGAGGGCCATCGTGGTATCGGCTTGAGGGGGACACATACACGTCATAACTATAATCGAAGAAAATTAGGTCGGCATTTGACGTATATTCTAGGTCGGGTGACAAAAGTGACTTGAGTTCCTGTATGTTACTACAATTACACCATGAGTCGTTAATCATGAAACACACCTCTGCCCTTCTACTTCCAGAGAGATATTTATTCCTGTCTGTGCGATGAACTGGAGAAACCATTTTGCTGACCGATTTGAGACAGAATATCCTAAGAGAGCCATGTTTCCGTGAAACAAGTATGTTACTGGCCTTGATGTCTCTCTGAAAGAAATCCTTGCCCGAACTC
Source organism: Coregonus clupeaformis (assembly GCF_020615455.1). Lineage (NCBI taxonomy): Eukaryota > Metazoa > Chordata > Actinopteri > Salmoniformes > Salmonidae > Coregonus > Coregonus clupeaformis. The sequence continues at coordinate 6,491 of NW_025540249.1, read as the reverse complement.
GCCGACCTTGTAAACCAGAGACTGAACATTAGCGAGTAGCATTTGGAAGCGGTGGGGGCGCGCATCCTAAGTCGAATCCATCAGGCCGCTCCGAGTGCCTCTTCTCCGCCGGTGGCTATTTTGGGTCAGCCGGGATCAGTTCAGTTGCCCTGAGGAGAGCAAACAAAGGATCTGCTTCGGGAAAGTCATATTCCTGGTCGTAATGCTGGTGGAGTTACCGCTGATATCCAATAGTTTCCGGCTGTATGTAATGATACAAAACACTTTCTGAGCTAAAAATGTGCACACCACATCAAAACAAAAAATACTGCAAAGTTTCCTAAGAGCTAGTCGGGAGGCCGCCATCTTCGTCGGCGCCTAGGGTCATCGAATCCAAGACATTTAAATGTTTCCTTAAAAACCACTCAAGTGTTGCTTTAGCAGTATGCTTAGGTCATTGTCCTGCTGGAAGGTGAACCTCCGTCCCAGTCTCACTGGAAGACTGAAACAGGTTTCCCTCAAGAATTTTCCTGTATTTAGCACCATCCATCATTCCTTCGATTCTGACCAGTTTCCCAGTCCCTGCCACAATGAAAAACATCCCCACAGCATGATGCTGCACCACCATGCTTCACTGTGGGGATGGTGTTCTTCGGGGTGATGAGACGTGTTGGTTTGGGCCAGACATAGCGCTTTCCTTGATGGCCAAAAAGCTCAATTTAAGTCTCATATCTGACCAGAGCACCTTTCTTCCATATGTTTGGGGAGTCTCCCCACATGCATTTTGGCGTGTTTGTAAAAAGAATTCTTTAAGCAATGGATTTTTTCCTGGCTTAAAGTGGTCCTATGGACAGATATCTAATCTCCGGGGCTGTGTAGCTTTGCAGCTCCTTCAGGGTTATCTTTGGTCTCTTTGTTGCCTCTCTGATTAATGCCCTCCTTGCCTGGTCCGTGAGTTTTGGTGGGCGGACTCTTTGACAGGTTTGTTGTGGTGCCATATTCTTTCAATTTTAAAATAATGGATTGACGGTGCTCCGTGATGTTCAACGTTGATATTTTTTTCATAACTCAACCCTGATCTGTACTTCTCCACAACTTCTATCCCTGACCTGTTTGGAGAGCTCCTTGGTCTCTTATGGCGCCCCCTTGCTTTGTGGTGTTGCAGACTCTGGGGCCTTTCAGAACAGGTGTATATATACTGAGATCATGTGACAGATCATGCACACTTAGATTGCACACAGGTGGACTGTATTTAACTAAGTATGGACTTCTGAAGGTAATTGGTTGAACAATATCTTATTTAGGGGTTTTATAGCAAAGGGGGTGAATACATTTGCACTCACCACTTTTCCGTTATTAAAAAAAAATAATTGAAACAAGTAATTTGTTTCATTTTACTTCACCAATTTGACTATTTCGTTATGTCCATTACATGAAATCCAAATAAAAATCCATTTAAAGTAATAGGTTGTAATGCAACAAAATAGGAAAATGCCAAGTGGGATGAATACTTTTGCAAGGCACTTGTATTTTTCATTTTGCTTACATGTTTTGCAATTATACAATTTCTTCAGGAGTTGTGTTAGATTCAAGGTTTGGGTATTCCATATCACAGCAGTCATAAATTATGCAGTAGTCCTATACCATTCCACATCCACAATTTTTGTTTTGAGTAGATGCTGACGTTTTATCTCCATCTTCCTATTCTACTTTCTGCTAGGAGAGTGGTCTACGTATGGGGAAGAGGCACTCTTGTGGACCTCACCACAATTTTAATAATAATGCCATTTGGGGCCATCATTCCAGTAGTGGGGATGGGGAACAACAAACAACTGAAATACAACCTCATTAAGAAATGCTCAATCTCTCTCTCACACAAGCACACATCCACGCGCATTCCCCTGTAGATTGAATATGTATTGTTAATCTACAGGGTCTGAAGACGATTGTCCTCGTTCACTTTTAATTATTGCACCATCAATCCTTTCTTTACCCACCACAAATATGTCAGTGGAATTGAGTTATGATCTTGAATAATTGTATGCTGCATGCTGACAGATAAGTAAACACATTTCTTCTCAACAGCTAATTTTCCCCCTTTTGAACTGAATAGCTAGTTGATACGCCATTGCCAGAAATCGCATAACAAGATTGATGAAATGATTTAAACACCACCTGTTAAAATCTACTTATGTATTGTTCCTGCTGTATAATATGCAATTAAAGTCTATGGGTAATATTCTGGTAAGAGACTGGGGACCAAAAAGTTGGTTCTTGTATTACAACCACGAATCCTTTCTTTATGTGTGTCGAGATAATTTCTACATTTTAGTCATTTAGCAGACGTCTTTATCCAGAGCTTAATTACAGTTAGTGAGTGCATACATTTTCATACTGGGCTCCCGTGGGAAACAAACCCACAACCTCATCCAGGCACCATGCTCTACCAACTGAGCTACAGGGGACTCTGCAATACAATCTGTGGCAGTGCAGTTGAAACTCCATGTAACTATATAGCCCCTGAGATTTGTTAAACAAGGAAAGTTAGTCCTTCACTACCCCTGTATTTTATTAGGATCCCATTCTCTATTGCTAAAGCAGTATCTACTCTTCCTGGGGTACACACAAAATATAAAACATGACATAATACAGAACATTAATAATAGACAAGAACAGCTCAAGGACAGAACTATACACGTTTTAAATTAGAATACATGTATCCATACACTTATGCCTTAACATTCCTTGCATGTCCCGTGTAGCTCAGTTGGTAGAGCATGGCGCTGTAATGCCAGGGTTGTGGGTTCGATTTCCACCAGGGGCAAGTATGAAATGTATGCGCTTAACTGTAAGTTGCTCTGGATAAGAGTCATAAATATTGTTCTGAATAATCATCATGGCCGTTAACTGCAATACTGCAGCGTGTCCTTGGTGGTTCTTTCTGACGTCAAATACTATGCATAAAACATGAAGTTCCTCCAAGGTCGCTTGACTCCTGCTCAGTTCCCCTGATGTGAACAGAGCCACATATCACACTGCAATCTCTGAAGCTGAAGACACTTATCTCCCTCACTATCTTTAAGCATCAGTTGTCAGAGCAGCTTACCGATCACTGCACCTGTACACAGCCCATCTGTAATTAGCCCACCCAAATTACCTCATCCCCAAATTGTTATTTATTTTGCTCATTTGCACCCCATTATCTCCATTTGCAAATACCATCTCTCTGCACATCTATCACCCAGTGTTAATACTAAATTGTAATTATTTTGCACTATGGCCTTACCAAAGATTTTCATTGTGTTATGGACTGCAATGTCATTTATTCCATATGTAACTCTGTGTTTGTTGTTTTTATCGCACTGCTTTGCTTTATCTTGGCCAGGTCGCAGTTGTAAATGAGAACTTGTTCTCAACTGGCTTACCTGGTTAAATAAAGGTGAAATAAAATAAATAAAATAATACATACAGTGCCTTGCAAAAGTATTCATCCCCCTGGAGTTTTTCCTTATTTTGTTGCATTACAACTCGTAATGTAAATTGATTTATATTTGGATTTGGGCAATAGAAATACACAAAATATTCCAAATTGGTGAAGTGAAATGGAAAAAGTAACTTGTTTCAAAAAAATTCAAAAAATAAATAACAGTTAAAGTGGTGCGTGTATATTTATTCACCCTTGCCAGTGCCCCTAAATAAGATCTGGTGCAATCCAATTACCTTCAGAAGCCGTTACACTGGTTAAATAAAGTCCACCTGTTTGCAATCTAAGTGTCACATGATCTGTCACATGATCTCAGTATATATACACCTGTTCTGGAAGGCCCCAGAGTCTGCAACACCACTAGCTAAGGCACCACCAAGAAAGCGGCACCATGAAGACCAAGGAGCCTCCAAACAGGTCAGGACAAAGTTGTGAAGAAGTACAGATCAGGGTTGGGTTATAACAAAATATCAGAAACTTTGAACATCCCACTGAGCACCATTAAATCCATTATAAAATAATGGAAAGAATATGGCACCACAACAAACCTGCTACATGCCACCAACCAAAACTCCACAGACCAGACAAGGAGGGCATTAATCAGAGAGCAACAAAGAGACCAAATATATCCCTGAAGAGCTGCAAAGCTCCACAGCGGAGATTGGAGCATCTGTCCATAGGACTACTTTTTAAGCTGTACACTCCACAGAGCTGGGCTTTACAGAAGAGTGTCCAGAAAAAGCCATTGCTTAAAGAAAAAATAAATAAGCAAACACGTTTGGTGTTTGCCAAAAGGCATGTGGGAGACTCCCCTAAACACATGGAATAGATACACTTGGTCAGATGAGACTAAAACTGAGAGATTTTTATTACATCAAGGAAAACGCTATGTTCATGCAAACCCAACACCTTTCATCACCCCGAGCATGGTGATGGCAGCATCATGCTGTGGGTATGTTTTTTCATCGGCAGGGACTGGGAAACTGGTCAGAATTGAAGGAATGATGATGGCTAAACACAGGGAAATTTATTGAGGGAAACCTGTTTCAGTTTTCCAGAGATTTGAGACTGGACGAGGTTCACCTTCCAGCAGGACAATGAGCACTTTGTGAAATAATACAGTGGAGATTAGAGAAAAAGTTTCACATAAATCTCTCAATGTCAAACCGTCACACAAGGGGGCTTGGACTCTGTTTTATCACCACAACGGTGATAAGAAACAGAGTGATGACATAACAACAGCTGGAGCCACAAGACAACAAGACCTTTAAACTCCTTCATACCACACACCCAGAGAGGTTGTAAGCATCAGTATGACTAATACCGATGGTGAATCTCAATAGGTTTTGGATTACAGTGGATATCAATCTTCTTAAAGGAATAGTTCAGGACAGCTTCATTTCCCAGAGACAGATGAACTCATGGATACCATTTTTAATGAAGGATGAGGCGCAAGAGGTAGTATTCGCGAGCCAATGTTAACTCGCGTTAGTGCAATGACTGGAAGCATACAGGACCAGCTAGCATTACACTAGCACTAATGCTAGTTAGCAACTTCCTTCAAACTTTACGGAGAGGGATAAAAATGGTATCAACTAGTTCATCTGACTCTGAGGGAAGTGAGATAAAGGTCATTGTCAAAATCCCAAACTATCCCTTTAAGCCACGCATGGCACATTCACACTTGAATACTGGATATTCAACTGATTCACCTAAAATAGAGATGGCTTATGTCGATTTGTCTAAAATGACATACCCAAATCTAACTGCCTGTAACTCAGGACCCTGAAACAAGGACATGCATATTCTTGATATCATTTGAAAAGGAAACACCATGAAGTTAGTGAACAGGAATTAATGTAGGAGAATACAACAAATAGATCTGGTAAAAGATAATACAAAAACAAAACATGCGTTTCCATTACTTTTTTTGTTGAATCATCTTGAAATGCAAGAGAAAGACAGTGATGTAGGAAGCTAGGGTGTATTTTAAGATTGTGTGTGCAAGTTTTTGACTGATCCTGTAGAAGGGATTACATCACTACACAATATTTTAGGTCATTCAGAGTTTTCCAAATATCTTAATTGGTCAATTTATACATTTTCAAGTACATAACTATAGAGAACATAACTATGGAGCCAAAGACAGCAGGGGGTCAAACTGTGAAACCCAGTTCCTACAGTTAGATTTTAAATAAGAATTTAAAATTTCTGCCCATAAAAGACATGTCTATGTCCTGAAAGTTGGCTGTTGTTTACACCATTCTAGTCACATATCGAATATTGAGCAGCAAACTGCTCCGTTATAGGGACGCCTATCCTGTGGAGGTTAATCTACTTATGTAATAACTCAATTATTATAAAAATACAAATCAATTTCCTATGTCCTATGTAACAACCAATGTTTCTATTGTAATAATCACAGTATACACATGTATAGTAACTTGATGTCAAGTGTTACTGTATTACCTCATGTCTCACTCATTATCAAAATATATTTGTTAGTCACTTTGAAGCTGCAAAAAGTGAATCTACTATCACGTTTCAGGAGAAGACCCAGATGCAGACAGTATCGAAGTAACAAAACGCGGACAAAAAACAGGGGGCAGGCAAAGGACAGGTCAAGGCCAGCCAGAGGTCAGTAATCCAGATCAGTCCAAAAGGTACAGAACGGCAGGCAGGTCTCAGGGTGAGGGGCAGGTAGAGGTCAATAATCCAGGGTGGTGTGACAAGGTACAGAACGGCAGGCAGGCTCAGGTCAGGGCAGGCACATGGTCAAACCTGGAAAACTAGAAAACAGGAACTTTGAGGAAAGACAGGAGCAAGGGGAAAAACTGGCTGGTAGGCTTGACGAAACAAAATGAACTGGCAACAGACAAACAGAGAACACAGGTATAAATACACTGGGGATAATGGGAAGATGGGCTTACACCTGGAGGGGGAGTCAATCAAAAGACAGTGAAACAGATCAGGATGACATCACTCTAATGTTGAGGGATTCCATGTCCTCATGCATTTCATTCTAGTA